>NC_092068.1:24030000-24317500 GCF_039877785.1 Chaetodon trifascialis
GGATCTATTGGCTGAAATGGAGTATAATGCTCATAATTATGTTTTTATTAGTGTTTACTCACCAGAAATTACTCTGCCTTGTTGCACCACCATATTTCTACAGTAGCCCAGAATGGACAAACCAAACTCTGGTGCCAGAGAAGACGTATTGCACTTACTGCATTGGGTTTGATACTCTGTAGTCCAGCCACATGAATCCAAATGAACCACAACCATCAGCAAGTTATAAAACAAAGGAATTCCAGGCTTCACCAAGTGCACAACATGCTCTCATATTTCCTGTCCAGAACATATTTGATTGTTTTTCTTCAGATAACAGGAAACGGCGGTCAGTCAGAGTAAACGAGCATCAAAGAACCGACACAAACACTTCATGTGTACTTTAGATTAACACAGTGAAACAGTGGAGTGACCTCTGGAACCTTCAGCCCACAGGAAACAGGATGCTTTGAGCGACGAGCTCTCCGGTCGTTGTGTTGGTACTTGGGGCCAAGACTATTTTATTTGCTGACCAAAAGAGGGGGAAGAGACTGCCTGTAGTTGTGGACTTAAGTCTGAATTGATCAGATTCGGCTCTGTGTAGATGTAGTGTCAGATTTTTGCCGCATGAATCGTTGAAGACGAGAAGAACATGTTGCTCCTTCATCAAGAGGAACTAGATATGCAGCATCAGCGTAAACAGCCACACACACTACACTGACTTCCTAAAATGCTTGAGTCCACGATGTTATTCCAGATCTGGCTGCACTGGTGAGCTTTTAGACCCATCATCCCTGAACACTGAAACTGCCAATGCTGGCTTCAAACCAAACTCAACTCCACTCATCTGACTGTGGATCTCTCAGCTGATGGGCCACTTGTGGACTTCATCTTTGGCAAAGTAGAGGCTGGCAGCATCCTCTCACATTAGCACCCGCCTCCTACATCTGACGGTGTTCTCACCCATGAGGATGCCTCCCCACTCCCGAAAGTACCATTTGAGCCAGTTAAAGCCCACAGACTGGACATGTGTGCCAACTAACCAAGAACAGCGGCTCCTGAGATAACTGCCTGTGACTTTATCGTCATTTAAGATTGATGAAGCAACAAGATGCCAAAATGCAGCACCTGAGTGGCATTCATGAAGGAAGGAGAGGTGGACTGCTTCAACTTTTGCCAAGAGGATCGACGGATTGAAAAGCCTGAATTTTAGAACATGTGGATGAGATGCAGTTTCATCCTGATGCATCCTGGTCTGGGGCATCAGCTGATGGGGTGGTCCATGACCCACATGAGACATTTGGGCTATCTGAAATGAAATACCCAAACACACGAAGCTATATTGACTGCAGGCACTTCAGACTTGATTAAGGCACACAAAAGAAAGGAAGCCATTGTTATTATTGGCAGGGGCAGCCGCTGATTTTCTTGTTTGTGCCCATGAAGACGCATGTGACAAATAAAAGATTCTCCATGCCTAACTTAAACAGCTTGTCAAATTTAATACAAGACTTGCAGACACCCGACTGATACGATATGTTGTGTTATAAACCAACACTGTGTGCTATCTTCACAATCACATTTCCCGCTTCATAAGGACAACAAAAAATTTTTCATTTACCATTGCATTGGCTGTGTGAAGGATCTCATTAGTCTTATCTGCAGTCCACGCTCTTGTCACACTCACATCTTGTGTGTTGTTGCTTGTATCTGCCTCCAAAAGGCCATCAGGTGAGCATGAGTCCCACACCTGTGTGAGAGGAGTTTACAGCAGAAACACTTCAATATGTCGACATATCTCCATTCCTCAACTATTTATATCCCTTTAGTCTTGAGATCAAAAAGATCAAAGTTTTGTTTTGTCAAACAAAACCAGCATTTCTTTTGAAAGATGTTGAGTGTGCGTGTTTCATTAGCTGATGTCGACAAAATGAAAAAGTCCAGCAAGAGCTCCCAGTTTGAAAGGACAACTGGCTGTGTCACATCAGTCGCCACAACTATAGCCAATCACGGCGGTGCATGGGTGGGTAGTTTAGGTTGCATGGAAGCTGAGCTATTTGAAAGCATCACGGTGCAGAGTCCCTCATAGAGATTGTTTTACGCAGCTGAATGCAGAACATGAGAAAAATGATATTGTCAAGTTGTTCAATGCTTCAGTATGTCTTAACAGAAGTGAGTAAATTAGGCCACTTTGAGATGTTTTGGTTTGAGGACACCACAAAGTAAAGACTCTCTTGCCCCCACGAGGCTGCATCTCGATGTCTGGCATCTTGTACAGGTGTGTTAGACCAGATTTAGAAGGTATCTGGTGATTTGCATCGTTCGCCACAAAGAATATCCTATTAACTGTTACTGAAGTAGGACTTATGTTAGACGAGGACAAAACAAGCTGTTGTAGTTCAGGCCGTCTTTTTTTAGCTGCGATATGATTAGCGTGAGTACATTAGCAGAGAGCTATATGAGGAAGGACGCTTAAAGAGGCTTCATAAGAAATGCTGAAGACATGCAGAGGCTATTATAGTCTCAGCAATTACATTATCACGTTTACTGTTACCCTCCTCTGGCTTTTGCTCCTGCGTTTCTCACATCCTGTGCTTCTTCATGCACCTCTCATGTTCACACAGCTGCTCGTCTTTTGGTTTGTACCTTCACCTTGGTCAGAAAAAAAGCTTTTGTTCCTCATATTCCTTTTCCTCTTTTCACCCTCGCTGTCTCCTCTCGCCTCTCCTCAACACACCTCTCTTTATTTTATCCCACTTTAGCTTTTTTTTTTTTTTTGGAAAACATCTCTCTAAGCACACACAAACAGGACTTGTTCACAAAGAGACAGACCCAGATTGATTGACTCAGCAGGCGAGGAGACAGGCTGCCAATAGAGGTAACTCAACACAGAGCCTTGATTCTACACCCGAAAACAAAACCCACATACGTTATCATAATTACTTTGGACAGTTTAGTATAGCTCTGTGTGAAAATGAATGAGCTGGACACAAAAGAGCTGAGGCTGATCTGTGGCAGCTCAATGACGCTTGACTAAAGACTGGAATTCCACCTTAAATGGAAACTGAAGGGGAAGCGTACCAACAAATGCTCCAGTGAATGACTGCTGACCACTGATTGCTAGTATTATAGTAGTATATTATCGTAGTCATTAGTATGTGATAGGCCTCCATTAAAAAGGCATCTGTTTGTCACCCAACAGGCAAATCCTGGATATGGAAATTCCTACAGCCTGCAAACACACCACAGCACAACATCAGGAGTCAGCACACAGAGTGGCCTCACTGGACTTTTCAAAGCAAACGAGATAAATCAAGGGTAAAGCACTGTGCATGAGGAATATCATGAAAGAAGAAGAACAGGAAATAGTGGAGTCATTGTTCTGTGGCCAAGAGATTAGCAGCACCAGAGGGAGGCTGTTAATGTCCTCATGCCTTAGTGAGCAGTGAAATGTTTTTCTCCAGCTGCAGATATTAGTCTGCAGCAGCAAAAATGTCAATACTGTATGTGTACTGGATGCTTGGATATACTAACCACATGGCTCATAGGTGTCCAGATAACACAGCATGTAAGGAAACACATGCTGCCCCACCCTAAAACACCACACATAGCCTTTATGCGTTTGACAGATTTGTAGAAGTTTTCAACCGTTTTCAGCCACGAGGTGTTCTCGATCAAAGGGGGGCTTCGACCTTGCAGCCATGTCTTATGATAACTTGGGAGCTGGTTAGCGATGCCTCTCGTTTCCTCCCTTTTTAAAAAAAATTCTCTTGTGTGTTTCTTTGAAGAAAAATTTCCACACATACACTGCTAACTATTGTGTAAAAGCTCTAATACCCCTGAGGACCTTTTTTTGCTGTGATTATGGGATGCTCAGTACTCGTATCATGTACCTGCTTCATTGCCGTTTTGCTCATGATCACAGTAAACAGCAGTCTCCAGGGTAATTCAGTTTTATGAGTCTGGGGGGAAAAAAAAAAGTTGCTTTACCTCAATGCTGCTGTATTTTTGTACAAAAACTTTGAAAGCCCAACACAGAAAACAGTGTTGTTTCAAAATGGGATATCCACATCTTGAAAAATTAATGACTCCACACTTTAATTAAAGACACCCTCTAGAGATATAAATATTGATATAAAAATGAATTTATCCCCTAAAATTACCATATGTGCAAACAGAATACATGCCGAAACTTGGACGATTTAGAAGACAACTTGAAACAAAGCCCCCAGTTCTCCATTATGTGATGCAGCAACTTGTGTTGTTATAAATCCAAACACTTAAGCCTCATGTGGAACTCACATGTGTTACTCCAATGGCCTTGGACACTTCACTCTCAATGTAAAGTGAGCAAGTCTCTCCCAAACTTAGAAACGGGCAGATCCAAGACTCTGATCTATGATACCTTCAGGCAGTTAAATTTAAATGCTAATGCCTTTAGTGCCGAGCCAGCAGACTACAATCTAACTGCCAACCAACTGACTGCTGACTGCAATACCCAGTGTAAGGTGAGGAGCTGCTGGAGAAATGTGGAGAGGAGAGAGGTGTGAAGTGGTGGAGCTGAATTTTTCAGTCAGTTTTGAAGGCGATGGAAGTCTAACTACAAAGTAGAGCTGTAACCAGACAATCGGCTGCATTTCAGAACCAGCTGAGCAAACCAGGCCGGACAAAGCGACAGGACATAGTCACCAGCAAAGGGCCTCTGAGCAAGGCACTTCCCTCGCAGCCTCAGCAGAGATGCTCAGTGGCTAATAGCAAGGAGACAGGCAAACCTCAGGCGTTGGAAAGTCCATTGGAAGTGTACTTGATTATTCATCCCTCATTATACATCGCGAAAGCAATCACATCACTCACAGCTCAGTTGTAGTTCACGTTACATTACTTCCTGTTGCTCAGCCCAGCTCCTTCAAAAGGTGCCCTCCAGCAATTCCAAAGCCCCAGCACCCAAACTGGATCTGTATTTAAACACACAGCTCACCAAGCCGTGGTGACTGCACCAGAGCCTCTCAACTGTAAGTAAAGCTGCTTTCTGAGGGCGCTGGTGGCGAGCTAGCTGGCTCAGAGGGCTAAACATGCAAATAAAACAATATTAGAGTTACTAAGAAGTGTGTTATTCCACTCTCACCAGCGACAGAATTATCTCCACTCAACTATGAATCAACAAAATCGCTAAAACTTTAAATAACGTCGCCGGTCAGGCCACGCACCACTGTACATGTTGCGCTGGTGATCATGGTAAACCTCATGGAGTCAGTTTTGAGGACTTCCTCGGACTTCGTGTTTTCTCAATCAGTCGCGCTGCCACCTGTGAAAAGATGGTGGGAGAAGACGGCGGCTAACCTTGAAAGGATGCTATATAGTCCTGATTGGCACGAGTGACACGTGGAACAAATACAGAGAGACAGTCAGTCAGGATTTGTGGACTTTTCTGACTGTCTCGGTCATTATCGGCTTCTCACCTCCTCTCCCCGACTTTCTCTCGCTGTCTCTTTTTCTTTCATTTTCAAAGAAAGTCCTATGCAGCCGGGGTGCTGCAGAGGACAGACACTGTCCTAAAAGATTTGTCTCTCTGCCACTCCTGTCTCTTTCCCTGCCTGTGAATGACACTTTCTGTCTTTGCCTGTCCTCTGCGCTCATGTCAGACACCTCCTCACTCCTTTTCTCTCAGTGTCAGGTAATTTCAGACCGCTGGCATATAGAAACACGCAGCACGAGACGCCTGTTCATTCGTTTTCTGTGCAACATTACACTGCAGGTCCTTTATGTAAATCGTTACATTAAGACCTTCGCTCTAACATTTCAGCAAGAGTGCAGCAAAAACACACACACCAATGTGCACACACACACACACGATTTTAACATTTTCAGCCTGTTGCAGCAAGGTAAGGGTTCATTACACCGTTTTAAAATGCAACAAAAGGTATTGTTTGGCCTCTTGGGGTACATATACAAACTTGAGAGGACGCCAAGTAATCCAAAACCAGCTCCTGGTGGTTTTGTGTGAGCGTGTGCACCTGAAATTAGCACAGCTCTGGTCTGAATATGCCACCATAAATATATTTTCCATTGAAATGGGTGTTGTGATCTCACGGCGGTCCCTCCTCTCTGACTCGCTGTCGCTCTCCTTTGTTTCCTCTCTTAAGAAGAAAAAGGGTGAGCAGAGAAAGAAGCCAGCAGGGAGGCAGGTGAAGAAGAAGTAGTGGGGAAAGGACGGCGGAGGAGAGGAAAGGAAGATGGATTAGAGGAGAGGAGCAGAGAGAAGAAGAGAGTTTTCTGCCGACGTCGAGTAGGTGGTTCCTGTTCAAAATGTGGGTTGCCTACTAATGACGCTGTGCGTGTGTGTGTTTGATGTGCACCTGAGGCAATGCTAAGCAAGTTGGGGGAGTAACTGCTGCTGCTGCTTCACATCATTTACAGTATTGCAAGTACAGACACACACTTGCAAACACATGTTGGTAATCCTGACCTGCGTTCGATCGCTTTGCTTAATTCTATCTGTATAAATATTTCTGCATTAAGCTGTTGACTGAGCACCACCTTTTAACGCCGGTTTGCCTCCAGCACTGCTTTTTTCTTTGTAAAGCAGCCTGCACGCCGCAGATATACGGCTCTGTTTGTCATACAAGATGTGTTGTTTACAAGGACTGACTGAGACAAATGATGTTTTCACAATGCAATTAATATTGTTTCAAAATATATTTTAGGCTTTGGGATGGTTTAACAAGATTATGTTTGCCATGTGTGCGCATACGTGTGTTTATTCAAACTGGCTCTCAAACAAATGTCCCCCTGCCAGATGTCAGCCGCCTTGGCGCTGAATGAATTGATAAGCAGACAGCGCTGTGTTGTTTTTCCACTGCACTTCCCAGAGATGAGCCGTCAATCAAACGGCGTCGACGACACTCTGACATCTTTTTCTTTTTATTATTCAAAACAAATGGCCGCCGCTTGTTGACTCGCCAAAGAAGGGGTGGAAGTTCACCACATCCGCCAAAGGTTTGCTGCAGACAGAAACGTCTCTCGACCATCATGTTGAAAACATCGTGAGAGGAAGAACATACGTTCAGCTTTGCCTTTAAATGGCTGCTGATTAATTCATTCAGTTAAACTAAAAAGGGGATTCAATACCTCACAGAACGAGGAGGCACTGGGTTCAAGATTTACATTTTACTCCGCTCAGCCAGTTATAGGCAGAGCCACAAAAACAAATGAAAATGCAGCAGAATGTTATTCTTCTTTCATGGTAAATAATTTAAACCACCAGCAGTGCACTGGGAGGAAATCTGGTCATTTGGGGATGCTGACAGGCGCCCAAACAAAATCAGGAAGTGCATCCTCAACTCTCTACAACTTCTCAACTTGCTGCCTTTGCTGGATGGCAGAGTTTGGAAATATGGCCGCCCAACCCGAGTTAGCTTAGCCTAGCCACGAGGTAGCCATGGCAGAAAGAGACGAGGGAAAGTTATCGCAGGACCTGCTCCGTCTATGACTGAGGATGACCTTGAAGCGCGGATGTGCAGCCTGAAATACACTCGTGGAAATACCCCAGGCCATCAGCCCATCAGAGCTGCACATACATTCCTCTGATAAGCAGTCACCCATCTGTAAAGGTCCCACGTGGCTGTTAACATGTATGGAAACAGCCCTCTTATCCAGCTACACGTCTTACAGGACTGCTAATGCAAAGATGAAGGTCACTGCTGCTACTGCGAGGCTAGAGTCATACCGAGTTAGCTTTATCTCATTTGATAAGTATGAGAGTGTGCACTTGCACACACTTGACCGTGGTTGGCGTATGTGCATCCTGACCACCACACACACACACACACACACACACACACACACACACACACACACACACACACACGCTGAAACACAGCCTTGCTGCAATAATGGCATGCTTTATTCATGTGCTGTTTAACATGTATAAAGAGACGGCACAGCAGCGAGATTGGGGAAAAGAGAAAAAGGAGGCAGAGAATAAAACAAAAATATAAAAAAGCAGTTTGAAGAAGAAGAAGAGGGGGAGAAAAGAGGAGAGTGGGAGGAGAGGATGGGAAAAATGAGAGCAGTGGAGGAGAGGAGATGAGGAGTGGAGTGGGTAGGAGAGGAGTGGAGTGGGTAGGAGAGGAGAGGAGAGGAGAGGAGAGGAGAGGAGAGAAGCAAGAGGGGTTGAGGCTGCGGCGGTAATGGCTTTGCATATCTATCGGTGTGTGCGTGTTAAAACCACTTGTAAAGGTGTGATTCTGGCTCTTATGGGGGTTTTTACTCATTTATGTCTGTTGGTACAAATAGTAGCTTTAGAGCTTCACAATTCAAGACCTCTGTCTCCCACTTACACCCTCACATGCCGCTCAGCGAGGTGAGGAGTTTGACGAAGGCCCGTGTTTATTCACATGCATATTTCAGGGCTTCAGCAACAGGCACTGTGTGAGGAAATACAGTGAGCAGGTGACGCAAGTGAAGAGGCGCATGACGTGTGCAATTTTAATGCAGGTATAATAAGCATGTTTAGCCATGAAGGTGAGGCTATGTGCTGAAGTTCTGTGTTTTTATACAGACCAGCTGACGCGCTCTGAAACGAGCAGGTGTTAAAAAGTTAGGTTTCACATGTGGTCCATTTTCTCTTGACTGTCTGTCGGATTTCTTGTCTTAAGAGTGAAAATCTCAGCTTTTCTATTCGCTGCTCTGTTTCTCGCTGACATTTTATAATATCTAATGGAGAAATGAGAAATATTTTATGACTTTACCTTTTGTTCTTCTCCTGTCTCTCAGTTTCTTTTAATATATTCCAGCGTCTCAAATTCTTCTCACGCTTTCCACTACTGGCGCTCCTGTTTCTCCATTTCTTCCCCATCGTCTGCTGCATCTTTAATAGTTAGACTGTTTGTAACAGGCTTTGTTTGTCTGCGAGGCAAAAATGATCCTTGATCTCGACAGGACCACAAGCAGCTCGAAAAGGAAAACATTTCTGAAGAAAATGCAGAATGTTTGTACTCACTTCAGCAAAGAGATCTGATAGAAATACATTTTAAAGAGCCCAAATATGTTTAAAATGCAATTGTTTGCATTTTTAAATGTTAGTTTAGGACTAACTGGGAAACCACTTGATGGAAATTAATATTATTATTGAAGTGCTGTAGCAGCTGTAAGTGAAGCACCAAAATGAGCTGAAGTAGCATTTAGCCTTGTTAGCCATTGCGATGCTAACGCTAAACAGATGATGATGCCGATCCACCCAAAAACAAAACTGGAAATGAAACATAATGCCTGGCACATCCCATCACCTGCAACTTTCTTTCTGCAACTTATTCAAATGTTTTAACATTTGTACTGGGACAGATGTTGGACCCAGTTCAGCAGCTCGTAGCTGCCATCGCAGTGCACGATCTGGTTGGAGAGTACGTTTTACCGAGTGCTGTATCTGAGTAAGGAAGTGTACCACACATCAAGACTTTCCTAAAAGAGAGATGTTTTTTAGTCCTCTACCCACCACGTAGCAACACATAATGGTTTGTCCCCAATTTTCACAATTATGGCAACTGCTGCTACTACGACAGTGAAATCTGATGGTTTGACATCAAGCCTTTTAACATATCTTGCGATGTTTACATGAAATAACTTGAACTCTTACCTTTTGATGTCAAAGAAGATCAGACAGCTCCAGCTCCTGCATCAGTCATGGTTTGACTGGTTTGTGTTTACTGTCTATCATATACCACTAAAAAGATCATTCTGCATTTAAAATCCAATACTGTGCCAGTCGCCTGAAAGTGCCTGCAAATAATAGGTTGTTAAAAATGGCGCGGCATAGCCGCGAAGACGATGCTGTTATTTTGAAACGTAATGCCGTGACACATTTTCTGATTGCTTTCCAAGTCCAACAGAGTGGAAACACAGATCCAAGAAAAATCAGTTATTTTTGTCAAGGTTGGCGGAATAATGTTGTTTCAGAGAGGCTGAATGATACTCTGCAGATGACCTTAAAGGGAAAGTTATCTGACAAATGTTGAGATTAGCTGTGATTGAAAACGTGTATGAAGACGGTGCAACCGAGGAATGTTTGAGAAAGGCAGCAGCGTCACGACCTCGTGATGGCTGTGACGTCAGGTCTATCAGGTTCAACAAGTATTAAAGCTGGAGCACATGAAGTATTTTACAAGTGTTTGTTGTAAGTGTCTTTTACATCCCAACAGCAATCAAGAAATCAGACAGATGGCAGTAACAGTGGTAACAATGGGCATGTTGGACGTTTAGGTCGGTCATGATGGTGTTTGTTTTCTCACGTGACAGCTGAGAGAAAATGTTTTTTTTTCTTTTTCTAAGGCTAAATTATGGTAAAATCACAGTAAAATGACATAAATTAGGGGTTTTGCCGTGTACGACCCACCTTCTCATCAACACCCACACACATGCAAACATGCACATGCAAAGAAACAGACCAACATGTCACACTCTGATTATTGTGTACTGCAACTCACACGGATGCACACGAACACACACGTCTGCACTGCTCTCATATGGCGCGTTGCTTTAATCAGTACCTGTGCAAACACACAGCCCACACAAGCACTCAAGGACCATTGACAGCCTAATTATGGAGCCCCCTCTCAATGGCTCTGCGTGGAGCACTAACACTATAGCCACACTAAAGCTAAAAGAAAACATCCATCTAAACAAAGAGGCATAACATTAACAGGAGACACCAAGTTCCAGGACTAAATACGTCAAAACTGACATGGTTTATCTTGCTTTTAAGAAGACAGAGCCAGCTGTGGCCGCTTCAGTCTTTTAACTGTGAGTAAAAGACTGTTTACTGACTGCAGCCATCAGCTCAGACACCACACACGGTTCATCTACCATCTGCGGTGCTGCTACAAGTTCTGTTTGACATTTTTGCATCAAAATGAGGAATGCCAAGGGGGCGACTGCAAATCGCCTTTGTCCAGTGAAAACCATGAATTTTGAAAATGTCAGCAGCCTTATGTTTAAAGCCATGAAACGGACGGAGGATTTCCTCAACACATTCATCTTTTTCTGACTCTGACTTTGGTGAAATGCAGAAACAGGTTTCCATAAATAAAAGTGAAAAATATTAATACACTTAGCTCTGATGAGGTTTACAGCATTAAACTCATTCTCTGGCACCTTCAGTCCTGCTTTAAACAAAGTTTTCTTTCGGTTGTAAAAGACCCCTTTTAGCTGCTCCAGGTTGATATCAGTCAACTTCACATGGTTAAAATGGAGAATAAAGGATGAATTTGGGGATAAATTGATGCATTTCCTGCTCATAGAGACCATCAAAATCAATTTATGGATTTCTTTTGTAAGTTTTCTATTTAAGAAAGGCCTTTTTGCTGATATTATCCTCCTGCCAACAAGCAAAATGACAAAACGACTTTAAAAACCGTCGACTTTACTTTCGGGGACAAAGCCAGATGTTCGTTTTCCTCTTTGACTCTTTGACTTTTGCTAAATACACAGTTTGAGCAGCTCATTCAAACATGTCAGGACACTCTGTAAATGGAAATCAAGTTACCGTAAAACTTTTTGTCTCAGCCTTCCAGGATGTCTGTGACTCCCTCCCACCGCCTCACACCCCCCATCACAGACATCCATGATGTGAAAAAAAAAAAAAGTGTGTATGCAAGCACATAATGACTCCAGAGGTTACGAGAGCTCTCACACACACTTTGCCCTCCCCTCTGTGAGTGTGTGGGAGAGAAAACCTTTTACCAATACTACTCCTTGTCAAGAGGCAGCACTCCGATAATAGTGTCTATGCGTGTGTGTGTGTGTGTGTGTGTGTGTGTGTGTGTGTGTGTGTGTGTGTGTGTGTGTGTGTGTGTGTGTGTGTGTGTGTGTGTGCACGTATGTGTGCCTTTTTATCCATGTGATTAGATGCAACAGCTGTCAGTGTGTTCACGTGAAAAAAACTATTTCTGAGTCGTGTTTGATGTGTTTGTGCACGTTTGAGATGTGTTTTTGTGTTTCCGTTGTGTGTGCGTGTGCGTGCGTGCGTGTGTGTGTGTGTGTGTGTGTGTGTGAAAGAGAGCGGGGGGGTGTGCATCTGCCCTTGCTTTAATTGAAGCTTGTGCGCTGTCAGCATTGGTCAAGTGGTCCTTTCAGCTAAATGACTTAGCTGGCTCGAGCAGCAGCAGCATAGCATGCATAACTATCACTCTATTAGCCCCATATAAACACAATGATTACTATAATAGAGACAGAGTGAGGGGGAGGCAGGGAGCTGATTGAGACTGGAAGGGGAAGGGGAGACGGATGCAGGGAGAAAATGAGTGGCATAAAACAGGATGGGAACACACTATATATCACCTCCAGCTCGTCCATTATTTTCCTACATCTTGCCGTCCGTCACCACTTAGACATCATGATTGTTTTACAATCATCACGATGATTCGATGTTGAGGATGTTTGGGGGCGTTGGCTGTTGAGCAGCGGTGTGACTGTGGCTCTGAAGGTGAAACAGGCATCGTAACAACAGTCTGGTCTGATCTTATCGATGTTCTAATCCCATAATAAGTTATTTTAATGTCTTAAAAACCTCAAAATACAGGAGCAATCCTTGGATAAAATGTAGGGTAAAACCTTTTCTGCACGCTCAGAAAGTGGAGACATATTGTTTCAGGATGAACGTGTATGTTTTGCTAATTTTTAAATGCATTAAACTCACGTGGACAGGTCTTTACTTCATGGCACCAAGAGAGAATCTACATCCACTCACATCATGCCGTCAACTTGCATTTCTACAGTCATCTCACAAATGACAAGTTGAATTCACGAGTGATGTGAGACACATTTGCTCAGCTCATTACGCTCAGCTGCTGCAGCCTCACTTAAGTTATGATTAGGTGAATAGTATCAGCTAATGTTTGCAAGGTTTAGATATGCAGGCGCTGCTCCAGAATTCTTCGTTTTGGGTTCAATGAGGGAAACGAAGCATCATCCTGCCGCTGAGACGCTCGTGCTCGCCTCTTTCCAGAGTTTCATTTTGAAGTTTACGTCCTGTGTCTTCCAGCTGGACACTCGTGGTTCACACACACACACACACACACCGCTATCTTCTGTTTGCTCTCCACACTGTCGGTGACGCTGGTCCTTGTCTCATGCAGGGAGATTTGCTTTTGCAAGCTACAGATCTGCCGTATTCAGATAACGGCAGGGCACCACACCGGAGTCCGATGCAGGAAATTAAGGAATCGAAAAATGGAATCTGCAACATTTGAGGGAAGGATGGTGCTCTTACTGCTCGTCGCCCCGTAGAAAACAAGATCGTTATTTAATCTTAAACCTTTTATGAAAAGGATGGTGGGCAGGGTGTGATTTCTGTGGCTTTGTTCTGGTGCTGGATCGACACCCGACCCTTCCCTGAGAAGATGCACAACAGTTTTTATTAACTTAGGGACAGCACCAAGACCAGCAGACTGCAACTCCAGCTCATATGGTGATGCTTCAAAAGTGAAATACAGACGAGACAGCAGCTTGATTTTGAGGCTACAAGCAGCAAACCCTCGATGCTAAATGAGCTGGAGTAGCAGCTATGCAGCATGAATAGACATCACTCTATTAGAGCTATGACGCCGGCTTTTCAGCCAATGAAAGGCTGGAACAGGCCGAAGAAAATCCTTCGTGTCTGTTTAACTGCTGCCCATGTGTGAGGAGCTCTGCACTTAAACCTCACAGAAGAGCAGCAAAAGGTGGGAGTCGTGGTGAATCGCTGGACGTTAGCGGTCAGAAGCGTTGATTGATGCACTTCCTGTGAGTCGTTATCATGTGATCAGCTGAGCGCAGGGCGTGAAATGGAAAACTGGAGAGAAACAGAGGAAATGATTTCTGAAGATAGTCTTTAAAATAAACACACTAGAAAGGATAATCAAACTAATCTATCGGAGTTTTGTCATCGGCACTCAACGTTAACACACAAGCAAATGCACAGGCTGCGGATATTAACATAAATATCCTCTTAGCTGAAACACAGGATTTGAGGTAATTCCCAAGATTATCGTACTTATCCCATCTTAATCTTCAAGTAGGAGTTTCAGGCGCTTTCTACTTTTCTGAGGGGAACTGTGTGTTTGTGGGAAGACACGGTGGCATCGCCCTGAAGGTGCTGACACACACACACACACACACACACACACACACACACGCACAGATAAACACATGTTGTCCCATCTTTATCTCTCTCTGTCACCAGCAGCACGCAGCGACACTCTGCAGGTCTGAGGAGTTGAAGCAGGACTGTTTGTTTCGGGGAACTATCTCATTTTGCTATCGTACATCCGGTTGGAGGAAAGCAATCAGGGAAATCAAACAGCGTAATGACCGGCTGGAAGGGAAACGCTTCAGGTTATTTGTATTTGGTCGAAAGGGGGATAAGGATTGTTTGGTTTTGGCACCGCGTGCTCCGGGCAGCAAGGGCCGCAACTTGAGGTCATTTGAGATTGTGCGGTCGAACAGTCGTAGCAGGAAGCTGGCGGAGGAGGAGGAGGAGGAGGAGGACGTGCCTTCACGCCTGTTCTGTCAGCTTCATTCATATTGCAGGACGCCCCTGTTCTGCGCCCTGTGCTGAGTCCGTTGAAGATGACACAAACAGGCCTGATAATCAGCAGTCAACAAACGCTGCCCCCCCTCCCCGCTGATCATCTCCTGCTCGTGTTGTCGGGCCTGTTCGCGCTTCCGCCGCAGCTCCGAGGACTTCGGCTGGAAAAACACACCGCCATCTCCCTGCTCCTGTTGTGCCAATCAGATACTCTCCAAGGAAAGTGGCGAGCACGCCAAGTCAGAGCTTGTTTTCACTAGCAGAGGTCAACGAGGATGAGGAGGACGCAGACAGGCCCCAGAGAAGACCTCGAAGACACGAGCGACGCAGCGATCCGCCTCCTCCGAGCAGCAGCATTCTTCTTCCTCCCAAGCAGTTAATTAGGCAACAACACAAACACACATCACACATTACATTCCACAAGTCTTCGCTTAATTAAAAATATCCATCCTGCTTCCATGAGCGTTTCGCCAACACTCAGCTAAAGATTGATGACCTTCCCCGGCATTACGCCGCAGCTCAACCCGTGACCGTGGCAAGCACTTGAAACATTCAGAGGAAATGATATAAGACCAGAAATATAACAGCGTTTGAGCTAATGTTGAGTACCATCAACCTTTAACTATAACAATTACCATAATTATACGGTATATTAATCACGGCGTAATTTCATTTCTTTTAAGCTAATTAAAACATTATGGAATGAGATAAGGAGAGGTGGCTATCAGGACACAGCAGCGCACAGATCAAGCCGCTATAGTGGAGTTATGCCCTGCTGGCAGCCCTGAAGTACTGAACATCAAAGAAGCTGGACGGCAGATCGGCCGTTTGAAGGCGAGTTTTACTGCTTTCTGGCCTAAATAGTGCCTTAGCTCACATAGATGTTGTAGATATTGCAGGAAAACTAAGCTTCTATACGAACAGCTGTTAAGAAGAGGCAAAAATGTTCAAAGCGTAATAACCGCTGGCCATTGCAAAACCATACATAACTGTTAAAGCGTCCTGGAAACTGCCTTCGTTCAGTGTTGAGAGAGGTGATTAAGAAGCCTCAAATGCAAATTGACAGAAGGGAAACTGCGGCTCGGCCCCACATTGTTATCGAGATGGCCTTTAAAAACAGTGGAAGCTCTGAGGAAGAAATATCAATCAGTGGGTTTGGAGGAGAATTGTGAGAAGCAAAGCGGGCTCGTCTCCGGGTCCTGTCAGTTTTGGACTCGTCATTGGAAACTGGGAAAAGCCAGCGCCGCACGATTTGTGGTCTTCTCTCCTCCTGAACCTCAGTTATCAAAACTCAAAGCTGTTAGAAGCGCCGCAGGATCGGCCCTCCGTAACAAAGCTTTTAAAACTCAATTTTTAGTGTGAAGAATGTGTTTCACCGTCTCCCTCTGTCTCTGCCACCCCCAACTGTCTCCACAGCCCAGCGTTAGCGGTCGATGCTAACAGGAAGCCGACTTGTGCTGTATCCAGCTCTGTGACCGAGCTGTGGTCTGCACAGATTGGAAAATCAATTACCAATCACACACCAAAGTCCCTGAGAAACACACACAACACGCCAAGCTGCAGTGATTCCATTTTATACAACACACACACACTTCCTGGCCTTATGCATACACACACGCAGGCGCACAAACCAAATGCATCCACTTTGCACACACGCCCATCCAGCCTGATCAAGCACAGTAGATCCACCTCACACACATGCACACACACACACACACACACACACACACACACACACACACACACCGCACTGCACAGCACAGCGGCTGCACTTCAGGAAGCTCTGATGTGCCAATAATCAACAGTGTGTGTGTGTGTCCTTGTGCATGCATGTGTGCGGGCGTGTACATGATTAGACGAGGGGAGATGCGGCGTCGTCTCCGGTGTAAAGATATGGAGATGTATGCAGACATCAATTTATCATCCAGAAATGGAGAGGAAGAAGGAGAGAGAGAGAGATGAGGAGGAAACACTGAAAGAGAGGGACTCCCGTCGTGTCCAGAAACTTTTAAATGCACAAAAACACACACACGGAGACACACATATGGACTGCAGTTTGTCACTCCTTAACAATCGGTGCAACCCACAGATCAAACATTGATCATTAAACCAGCAAACTCGTCTGCTCTTTGTGCTCTAAAGCCTTTTCATTGGCTATTCTTTACCCGGCAACCTTTTTTTTCATTAATATACTGTTAATGTATTCACCTGAAGTACTTATGCAGTACCCTGCAAAGGCCTTCAGCCAATCTCAATACAAAGCAACAGCATTTCTTTGAGGAGAAAGTGTTTATTATTTAAAAGACCGACACCCAGAAAGGCTGAAGCTTTCCTGTTGAGGGTTTATATCATTCGACTGTGATGAAATTCAATTCTTCAAAACATTATTTCCCTGCAATATTATTCTAGTTCTATCAGGGAGCTGAAATTGGTGTTATTCTCTCCAAGGCAGCGTGATTATAGGTAGAATGTGTGGAGTCGACCGAGCGTCACCGCCGTCACCCATCAGGTGTAATTAAGTGTGCGGTGAATGTTTTCATGCTTGAAGGGTGGTCATGAAAATGACCAGTGTGGCTGAATTTGTATTTTCATCCACCGATTGATGTCTCCTTCTCCATCCCTCGTCTTCAGCCACCATCATCAGTCCCCCAGAGGCCCTCAGACTCTCCCCATCACCTGACTGCCCCGCCCATCTTCACCCATGTTCCCACTTCAACCAGCTCTTGTTTTTTTGTTCTTCTGCTCATGAGCCACTGGAGATGTACCCGACCCCCCTCAGACCCTGTGATCAATATACTCTGCAGCCTTACATTGTATCTGACACAGCTAACATGGTTTATCGTATCATTTGAAGCTTGTAAAATACAACGCTGCACCGTCTTTAAGGCACCATGTGTCATGTCACACAAGGTAAAAGTGCTTTCGCCCAACGCATTATACTTGCATACAGCTGTAATGGATTATTGAATGCTATTAGCGTGAGAGCCATCTGGTTTGAAAGCGTTTGTCAAGAGCTGCACAATCATCGCCAAATAACTTAATTTTGACGTCTGAACACAGCGCCGCCGGAGAAATGAAACCATATTCGAGCTGTACATTGACATCAGAACAGGCAGTGAATCAGAGAAGGTGGAACAATACATCAGCTTTGAGTGAGCTGGAATATATCAAATGGCACACGAATAACAAAAAAACCCACTTCTCTGCGAGCGAGTTCAAAAGCTTTCTCCGTGCATTTCAAGCAGTGACATTTGGAGCACAACACAAACACTCATTTGAATATCTGTGAGCTCTGGAAATATCGCTCTCTGTGTTTAAACCGCATCAGATTTGTTTGAAGTTTATCTCACGTCGCAATATTTGACAACACAGTGTGCAGGAGGAGGAAGATTAAAACACACAGCTCTCGACGGCGTCAAATAAATGTCTCATTACAGTGGACGGCAGACGCACTCTGCCTTCAAATGTCATCGAGTGAGGCGAGGTGGCGTGGACACGATGATGTCAGTCAGTGAGACGCTGCATGCTCTTCTCTCACTGAAGGGCCTGTAGGTTTGTTCCAAAAACTGTGGTAATCAATAAGCATATAAACCAATTTCCACCCAAATGTTCCTTTTCTTATGATGCTGTGTGTCAGTGGGGGGTGGGGGGGTGGCGGGGTCCATTATAGATGAGAAATCAATAAACATGTGATCAAACTGCAGACTGTTTGAGATCATGCAGCTCATATGGTGCATGCTTTCCTTCTTTTCCCCTTAAAATCTAAAAAGAGGTAGAAATAAACTGATTAAAGCTGCGCCTCTGTGTACAGAGGTATCGCTTAAAAGCATCCAATCAGAGGAAGGCGCACTGTGCTGTAGCGTTGCAGTGTAATGTCATGTGATGCCACATCGCGCTGCACTGAGAGACATGAAATGTTCAGCGAGTGACCGAAAGAAACCGCACATGTCCACAGCATGTCACTGCCTCTGCTTAACGTCTGTCAAATATTCGTAACTCTCCCGTCGTGTTTCGTTCTCTAACCTTCACGTCTGAAGCCTTAATGGGCGAACGACAGCTGCCTGTTGGCACAGTCAAGTAGCCTAAGTGCAGAAAAGGCTCTGTGGTGGTGGCTTAACGTGGTTACATGCTTTTGCATCACCAATCTGTGAAATACATACAGCACCGCCATGAGGGGGAGGAGGGGGTGAGACGGCTGTGGCTCAGAGCTTAATGGCTGCTGTTCAACAATTAACAGGGAATAAAAACACTGCTGAGAGGCTGGAAAAATGTCCAGGATACATGCACATCATGAACTCTGTGAGCGTGACCGGATCCGATGTGTCGCTCGACGCGTTCAAGGGTTGGAGCGGTAAACCGAACCGCGGCGGAAACACTTTTAAGGGCCGCCGCTGTGGGAGCTGAGAGTGGCGCTGACATGATGTCAGACAGCTGAACAGCTGTTTGTCTTCTTTAAAACTCGGAGCACCAATGTCAAGAAGTTCTACAGGGTGACATGAAATAAATAATGAGCAAGTTAGGAAGTGGACTGAGTGAGGTGTGAGGCAGATGAGCTGATCTGATCTGTCCGGCATGGCTAACCTCACCCAGTTTCTGTTTGGGTGAAAGGGTTGATTTATGTGTGTATGACGCAGCATTAGAAAATGAGACTAAACCTGATCTAAATGTTAAAGGAACTCCATCCTCACACGAGCACCACGCAACATTTTCTGTCTGTTTTGTTCAGCTAATATATTGATTACGCCGCAGCTCATTTGGAAGTGTGTCCGACCGGCCTGCCGACCAGACCGGCAGCGGTAAGTGGAAATAATCCGTTTGTTGTTTCTTCAGCATAAAAAGGAGGAGGATGCCTTTTCGTTTTTTTAACAGAAAAGGTTTAAGCAACAGAAAACATTGTCTATTCACCCAATTAGCCGGTGAGTGTGGAGAGCACTTTTTTTTTTGTGCAAAGGTCACGTTAATGAGCAGCACAGCGCCGAGGCGACAGACCCACACGACTGTCAAACGCAATCTGTTAGGAAGTTAGGAGGCCGAGGTTACTGGGCTCTGCTGCTCTGACTGACCCACCCAGTTATTTGTCACAACAGATTAGTAGGTAAAAACTCGGCCTGACCCCCCCTTAAAGGGATCAGTTCACACAAATCATAAAAATAGACGCTTTCTCTCTTGTAGTCTCCGGCCGTGCGCACACGCCGCAACTGGAGGTGTGCAGGTCTGCATGCGCACATTTTGTTTCTTTGGGAGAAAACAGCTGATTATCCAGACGAAGAAAGACATTAGCTGGGTTTCCACCCAGACATGCGCTCCATAGCTCGATCACCCTTCCTTCTCCCTCGCTCTCCTCATCTGTGGCTAGAAGACTCGCTCACCTGACCGTAAGCTGACGCCATTTTGGGGAACTTAATGAAACGACTGAGTGACCTAAACACCCCTGGATGTCCTACCTGCAGGGTGTGTGTATGAACTGGAATTAAAGAAAAGAAAATTATTTGGGTTGGCACGGTGGCACAGCAGGTAGTGCGCGTGCCTCAGGTCGCCGTTTCGATCCCCGGGTCGGGCCTTTCTGTGTGAAGCTTGCATGTTCTTCCCGTGCATGCGTGGGTTCTCTCCGGGTACTCCGGCTTCCTCCCACAAGCCAAGACCAAAAACATGCTCATTAGGTTAATTGGTGACTCTAAAATTGTTATTGAATGGTTGTCTCTATATGTTGCCCTGTGATCGACTGGCGACCGGTCCAGGGTGTACCCCGCCTCTCGCCCGTTGACAGCTGTGATAGGCTCCAGCCCCCCCGCAACCCCGAAAAGGGATAGTCGGGTACAGACAATGGATGGATGGATGGAAAATCATTTGATTATTGGTTAATCAAACATACGCTGGTTCCAGTTTCCTAAATGTGAGCATTTGCTGCTTTTCTCTGTCGTTTCTCACAGTAAATCTTCAGGTTTTGGACTCTTGGTTTCGCAAATGAAGCAGTTTGAAGATGTCACTTTGTGTTTTGGGAAAACGTGATGAGCAGTTTTCACTTTTTTTTTTATCATTTTACAAACTGAACAATGAATCGTGAAAATACTAAAGATTAATCGGTAATAAAAATAACCATTAGTTGCGGCCCAACAGTTGATAGCTGTTCAGGAAGCAGGTGTCTGATTCGCTTTCCCTCACTGAAGCACATTTGTTCCATAAAGATTTATTCACCTCATTACTGACAGACTCTACATCTGGTTTCATGCGAGCAGAAACAACTGCAGCCTTTCACGTTTCTAAACTCTGACATACTTTAATAGTATTAGCATGCTTCGTGTTTCATTTGTAGAGTTGCTCAACCTGTTTCCCAGCAGAAAAAAAACCTGCCATATTTCACATTATTCCTCTGTGTGAAGTGAATACAACGAGGCCTGAAGGAAACACACAAATAGACTTTTCTCTGTGATGCTCGCTCCTCTATTTCTCCTTCCCACTCTCTGTGTAATGTAAATAAAAGTTTCAAAGCATGCAGCCTGTACAGCCTGCAGCCCGAAGCATGCAGCAACCGCACTGTTTGTCCCACAAATCTATCGCTCCGACTCTTTTATCTCGCTGTATAATGCAAAATGAAAACAAGTGCCGGTGTGTAGCTCCATCGGATGCACGACATAAAGTGCAGCTTTGCGTTCTGTTGTTCACGGTGACTTACTGGAGGTTCTGTATGCTGGAAGAGGGAATAAAGGTGAGCAAGAACATGAAACTGGAACCCGCTGACTCCCACCAGCCAATTGTGTATTGTTAACATGGAAACTGGTTCTCGGATCCTTTCCTGTCCCTCCACCCGGCGTGCTCAGATTATTAAAATAATTCAAAGAAAACAGTATAAACAGCAATTTTTTGAATATTTTTTCACAAGAAACATCTGGTGTGCCAAATCAAACCTTACGACGGGGCAACTTTGGGCAGCCCTGGTTCATGCTGTCAAATATTAGTCCCAAAGTTGACCGCACATTATATTTTGGTCCAAATAAATATGTTTGTTTTGGACACACAGGACGGTTTGTCTATCAAATCTAAAATTTGTAATCTGCATTCTGACAGCAGAGAAAGAACAGATGGAGCTAACAACATCAAATGCTCAGTTTCATTGACTGCCAGTGAGTCAGAAAGCTGCTGCTGACAACCTTTTAGCACTGACTTCAGACTGATGTGCTCATTCTGAAGCGATCTATTGGAGGTTATTGAGGTGAGAACTACACGAGTGTAACATGATGTGCCGCGTAGCTTCGAGCTAACACATTTAACATGCATGTATTTGTAGATCATTTTCACCCTTCAACTTTACATTTACATTACAGCTGCGAGGGCCAGACCTTCAGATGTCTTACATAAATAAATGTTCTGTGTACTTTCACTGAGCGCACACGCATGCACACATACGCATATCCACGCACAGGACGACTGGGACATTTGACAGCGCAGCCACCGGCCATCCCTCTTTCATTCTCGTCTTTCAAAACAACAAAAACGCATTCACTCTTCTATTTATCTCTGTGCCTTCAAAGGCCGACATCAACAGGCAGGAAGAAAGAGAGACAAAGAGGAGGATGAAAGACGGGGACACGAAAGTGCTGAGGCTCGGTTTTATTGGAGGGGTTGAAAGCTTCGCCCCTTGGCAGCGATGATGAAATCGCCCCGGCTGATTTAATGAAATCTGCAGTGTTATTTGGAAAACAGAGAAAACAACCTGTATGTGTAAAAGAACAATGAGGTGATGCTGGAGAACCACAGGCTGTGTTATCAGACTGTGCTATCGCAGTTAGCAATGAACCAACCTGTTTAGAAAAACACTGTTGAAAATATCTGGTTCAAAGACAAAGATGGTGTCCAAACGCCGTCATTGACGTCTCCTGTCGGCGCCTCGTCGAGCAGATCGGTCGGTCCCATTCGCCATCGTTCAGTCTAACAGCTGGGTCACATTAAGCTGATGCGCCAGATGGGTTGTTACCACAGAACCATCTGGGGAGTTCGGAACCGTTCAGAAAAGGACATATTTGGCAGGTGATTGGATGAGCCACCTGTCTGTCATGGGCTAACCTCAACCAATCATAGCAATGAAACACGAGACGTAACAGGAGAGCAAAACATTGTTTCCAGTTCTGGTGCTACAATAGCATCTGCGCTAACTTCCTGAGGAGCCGCCATTGTTGTTTTTACACGAACAGTCGCTCTGTTGTCGCATCTAAACCACGCCCACCCACAGCCGCCAGCAGTTTGTCATTGGACGCTGATTGTTCTGAACGTCTGTGTTTTGGCCGCAAGAGCATGACTTTAAGTCCGGAAAGAAGATCCCGCGTCAGGGTTGCTAAACTTCCTGTAATCATACAGGCAAATACAAGGGCGACTAACCCTCCATCATTATTTATATGACACATGTTCTGCTGCATATTTTACTTTGCTGTACACTCCATTAATCTCCCTCATGTCGAGGCATCATCATCATCATCGTATGTGTTAAAAACACGCAGTCAAATGCACAAACAAAGCGTCATGGATTGTTTGTGGAGTCTCAGATGTGAAATATCTACGAACAAACGTCAGGTTAAAGTGTCGGGGTTGGCCAGCTGCTCTTTGCTCGTGCTCTTCGTGTGAATATTTTGTCCACGCTGGTGAGACTCTGATCTTCTTTTCTGCTGTGAAACATCAGGCATCAGTCAGCGGACTACCTGTCATCCTCAGCGGCTGCTAGCAATTAAAAATATTCATTTATCAAGGTATTTTCTAATCATTTATTAGTTACGGTCAGTTATGCTCCCGTTGACATTTTCAGTGTGCAGACAGGCCAATCAGAAGTGATGCTTTTTAAATGTTTTAATTAGATGAGCTAATGAGCTGTAACGTGACTGAGGCCATGTTTTTTTAATCCCGTTCGCCTGTAACTCACTTCACCCTCAGATGATATCATCTCAGCCTCTTTTTTTAATGTATTTGTATATTTATTTTAAAAAATGTGATGCTGTTTACTTCAAATGCCGACAACTTGTTGAGATGATCGCCCCCCCCCCAAGGATGTTTGTGCATGTTTATGTGCTACTTGTGTCTGTGTTTATGAGTTGGTGTGTGTTCACATGAGAGCGTGTGTGTACTGCAGATAACATTTGATAGCTGCATGTGCATCTCAGTGTGTGTACAGTATGTGGAGCGCAGTGCTGGAGGGAGCTGAGGTTGTGCTAACATGCCGTCTCGGAGATACACCCTGCAGGCAGGAAGGACCTGGCCAGCATCAACAGTGTTCAATAATTCATATTACACAGGCCTTATTGCATACAGTTCTAACACACGCCGGTCGCAGGAACGCTGCCATTATCTGCTCGACACACATTCATGCACTGACCAAGGCACACGGGTGTCATCACCGCTGCTATCTTAGCGATTTAGAGATGTGGGCTGCAGAGGGAGGAGGAGAGAGGAAGAGCACTCTGCATTTGTTAAGAAGGGAAATGCTGCAACCAGTTTTCTGCTAATCCATAATAGATAACCAATAAGAATTTTCTGTGTAAATGGCTGAGGTGCTAAGAAGGGGGGGTGGAGAAAGAATCAGAAGAAGAACAAGAGGAAGATCGAGAGAGAGGGGAAACGACAGAACGCAGAGCCGTCGATGGAAGGACAAGCAGATGATTGACAGGTCATATGACTCAGTTTGAGCCGGTAACAGGTCACGGCGTAGCTCGGCCGTTCCCGCCCAGGGTGGTGCAGGATGAATGCAAGTGGTTGAGAGGGTCTTAAAGGGACAGGGGAAGGAAAGTCATTTCCTGTGTTTTACAGCACAGTTTGATCTTTTCAGGACTCCTAATTAATTGAATAAAAAACTAGAACTCAGAAAAATGCTCACAACTCATACACTCATTATGCTTTCATGTTGTTTTTCATTGCTGCGCTATATTTTAGTGTCGATTCGCCGGATTTTCCCTCCTTCTTGCTCGAGGTACAGTTGGAAAAAATTGCGATTGTGGATTAAATTCATGTGAGCAGCAGCCTGCAGATCTCGACTTCAAACCTGTCCACACTGCGTGTGTGTTTCCAGACTGCGCTTGATTGACATTTCCTTGATTTTAAGTTTTATAGCACCTGTTCTGATCATTTAAAACCTATAAGCAGTAGTTTGAAGACCTCTGCAGACCCCCAGCAGCGCTCCACCTGACTTCAACCTGAGACGACGTCTGATCTCAGTAACTTAAAACACCCGCGTGGGTGCGCAGGGCCTTTCAGGTATCAGTGCTCCTTTGCTTCAACAAGAAAGGTTTGTGTTTAAGATACCTCATCCGCTCACAGTCTTCACAGCGCTGCATTTGAATATTAACGTTATATCCTCTCAAGGCACAGTTCAAACACCCCCGCTACTCTTGTAATGTACGTGTTGACAGCAGCAGCCGACAGCTTCTGCAGCGTCTCATGGCAGACGAGCGGTAAATAGTAGCAGCAGTTGTTTTAATAAATAACACAGACAAGAATACAACTCTCTGGTGTTTCAGAAAGATGGTGGATTTATTGCTTATTCAGCCACGGGGGGCTGAATAAGCTGACTGAAGAATAACTTGTTTGTTGAAAGGTGTTCACTGCATATGTAGAAATAACTATCCATAAATAAAGTACTAAACCTCATAACCAGTTAACTCATTGTAAGATTAATTGCTCTGTGCAGCGTGTTGGAAGCAGCTAATTTAAATATATGGAGGCCCAGTATGTCATATTCTTTCTCTACAAATGTTGAATTTCTTCCAACAGTTGTTCTGTTGCTGGGCAGATCTTGGCGTGAAAAGTCCAGCGCAGGTAGTGGGAATCCATCCAGACGTGTTTCAACAGTGCTCAGATTTGCTTGGGCTGAATAAAACGGAAACGTTTCGATTGCCTGACTTTCTGCGCTGCACAGCAATACTCGTTTCTCCCTGTAAGAGGACATTTCAGCCCTTTGCGGTTTAAAAAGTGCAGCCGGTGCTCCGATTTGGTGTGTTTTTCGATTAATTGCGAAGCTGTAATGGACGGAGCGGGTCGGCGAGCCACAATTCATTGTCTTATTGACTGTCACTGTCGGTGGCTGAATGACATCTGTTAAGGGCATCTGTTCCAAGGAGAGAGGGCCATTACTGTCACAAATACGCACACACAAACGCACACTAAAGTGCGTGAGGTAAGCAATAACAGCAGACTCTCGCCAATGATGCTCTGAGATGGGATCGCCTCCGGGTGAGAGTGGCAGTGCTTGTTCTCCTCTGCTGTCTGTCTCCACATAAATAAATGTGAAAATGGGTCATCCATTATGAATAGACATACAGATGTGGCCACATTTCCAATATCCTGATTATCCTTGCTAATACAGATATAGACTATCAATTTGCAGCTTCAGTAAATTGCCATTTTCTACCTCTTTCTCCCCCCCTCCCGTCCTCCCCCACTCCTTCCCTCTCCATCTCGACGGTGTAAATTGGTCATGCATAATGGATGAACAGATACAGACGGAAGCAAAGCTCTTTCCATAGATACCAAGGAGAGGTGGGATGACGTGGGGAAAGCATGCCAGCCCCGCACACACCCTCACCCCCCTCTGCAGATCGGGTATTTTTGGAACCTCGCACCGGTGAATTTGATGGACGGTCGCAACGCTGCAGCCGGCCTCAAAATGACGTGCTCGAATCAAACTTCCACCAACAGACGCAGAGGAAGGCTGCTGATGGCTTTAGAAAACAGGTAAAATACTCAGCTCGATCATTCAAAGCTCGACGCCTGACCGGTCCTTTAGCCTCTTTCAGGTGTTCTCGCCATTTTGTTTTTATAATCAGTATTATGAGATTGAAGACAATTGGAAATAGCAGGTTCAGAGCTGCATAATATTTATCTGGAGTTGGTGGAGACCAAAAAGAAAAGTACTGTATGTGACATACTGTAACACGCAGTGACTCCCACACTCAGTCATAACAATTATTATATCTGAGCTGCACTAATCATGTTGTTGTGTGTCTGCTGGATATGAAAATGGGCAACTGTTCGCCAAGCTGTCAGCCAGAACAACTTTATGAGGCGACGAGATGTCAGACTCTGTGTCTTTTGGCTGGTAGAGTTCCTCTGTTACAGTTTCAGGCAATTTCTTCACCCTAACAGGAGAGTTAAGAGCAGCAATTTTTCAGCCATGGCTCAGTAAAGGGAAAAAGATTGCTACCTACAGACCCTCAAAATGCACCAATACTGTGAAGGAAAAAAGTCAGTTTTCCAAAAGCATGAGAACATTTAAAAAGGATGAGCAATGAAAACCAGAATAAAATCAATCAAGGTTAAAAAAAAATGAAGAGAGAAAAAACAACAGGAGCACCAATGAGCCAGACCTTGATAATGACCCCACAGAGGCTGAATACCTTTTCAGATGTCTACAACCAAGTCCAGTTTCCCTTCACTCAGCCCTTCTTGCATAGCCATGACCCGGAAGACTGAGAATCTTCACAGGCATCTAGAGAAAAACAAGATTTAGATTTAGAATCAGAGTCAGAAAAGCTTTATTGCCAAGTACGATTTTACACATACGAGGAATTTGCTTTGGTGAGGTTGGTGCATGACACATGTACTAAAAAGAAGCTATTCAAAAAAATAAAAAAAAAATATATATATATAACAATAAGTAAAAAATCGAACAATATAAATATATGGTTTTTGTTTGTTTGTTTGTTTGTTTGTTTTTTTACAGAAGCACAGTCTGTTTTTTCAGAAGGAAGTCCAAGCAGAGCGTCGATGCATGGGGTTATGGCAATGTCAGTGAATGAAAGAGTTACAGCGCAGTTGCGGCATAATAACTTGTAAGTTGATCCGAATGCAACAAAGGAAATAAGAGGAGAGAAAACGGTCAATCAGAGGCACAACAGCAGAGTTTTCAATGCCTGAAAGTGGCTCAGGTTTGGGATCATCAGGCGGTCGGTCCCATCAGTTGGCAGCACAGTAGCTGAAACAGCGTCACCCTGTTTGGTTCTGACTCAGGGTTCTACCAGCTGACCACCCCTGAAGATGGAGGGTCCTGCTGTGATTAGATTCTTTAACGAGATCAGAAGTGGGCTTTGGTCCAAGATTACTGAGTGATTTACAAACCAGCACCACTTAAAGATCCACTCTGAAGGCAACAGGAAGTCCGTGCAAAGATGGAAGAACAGGAGCGAAGTCCTCAATTCTGCTGGTTCTCGTTAGAACTCTGGCAGACAAGAGATCATGACATCAGTCCACTCTGCTGTAAGGCACCAATCAGCTTCTGTTAATCTCGTCTGGAAACGAGACCTCTCACCCTCGGCTTTTTGTCTGAGATGATAAGAAGCTGATTTAGTTATTTCTGGCCTCGATGTGGCTGCTGGAGCTCCGATCGGCATCTAATAAAGCACCAACACACACTGACTTTTCATCCTCTGAACATGATGCATGTTGCCAAATACAATGTTTTCCGTCTTGCCTTCATCGATGTTGATAGATTCTCAGTCGTATAGCTGTGATAAGCAATGTTACGGTCCTTGTTGTTAGCACTTAAACTTGTCCACAGTGTGTATTTTTAATTCTCCTTCTTTTCAAGACTGGAATTCCTAAAATCCTTGAAGTCTGGACTACTTCTCTCAAAATGTCAAGACTTTCAATACATTGATTTAACGGCCGTTTCGGGCGGAGAGGGAAGCTCTGGCTGAGGATTGGCAGCAACAGGTGCTCCTGTGTTCGGTGATGCGTTAGCGTGAGGCTTTAAAATTGTAGTGTCTGCTGCTGAGGATTATTCAGCTCAAACTGCTGCATTATCAGCAGAGCAGAGATAACTCGCGGACATCCATGTGTGTGTATGTGTGAGCTCAAAACCCTAACCCAATGAGGAGCAGCCCCACGAGACCACAGTCTGAATGACTGATGTCATCAGGCCTTTTACAGCATTACAAGTAATCAGAGAAAATGTTGCTCTGGATCCCTTTGATATCGGAGAAATGTGCATAAACCTATTCCAACATGGCTGCTTTAGTGTATTCTTTGGAGGTGTATACATGTCAATCAACATTATATTAAAATGAACATATAAACTCTCTGAAATTCGCTGTTGTTCTGGAACAGGAAGTGGTTCGGATGTTTATTCCCTGAATCCTGCCGCCTGTGATTAAACCCTCCTCTGCACCCACACAGCCTATTTTAAATATGATTATCACAATTTGAACCATTTATGACACGTTGAGTCCTCCTGAGGTTAATGACTGCAGTGTCGCTGTTCATGAGTGATTTCGATGCAACAGGGCCTCATGGCTGGATGTCAGCACAGACGACCCAACCAGAACAAGCTTGTGTCAGTTGTTTTTGGAACAGTCGTGAGTTGTTTCACAGGGTAATTAAAACCCTTTACTTCGACCCTTTCCTTATTATTTCTGCGGTGGATCTGTGTTTTCATGTCAGTCTGAGTCTTGACATTCCTCCAGAGAGGAAGGAAATTCAACCTTCCCTCAATAAACAAAGCTCATCTGGGGGCTGTTTGTCTGTCTGACTGGCTGTGATGCAGACGGACTAACTCCAAAAAGGCTGTGACGCTGTAAAATATAAATATAACAGGATGTGATCATTTGCGAATCCTTTAATGTTTGAGCTCATCAGCTTCATTGATTTTTGTTGATATATGCAGCATCACGTCCCAAACAAGTTGGGTCAGGAGCAGCTAAAGACGAGGAGCGCTCCAGAAACACCTGTTTGGATCATTCCACAGGTAAACAGGCTGATTGGTAACAGGTGAGAGGATCATGATTGGGTATGAAAGGGGCATCCTGGAAAGGCTCGAGCGAGGATGGAGTGAGGCTCACTGCTCTGTGAACACATGAATGTATGAAGGATATGACTGCATGAGCTCACGAGCGTCCCAGCTGGTCTGGAGTCGTGCTGCAGGACAGCAGGCAGAGCTGCCACTCACACAGAGCCGAACAAAAGCACTCAGAGAGTGTTTCCCTCGCATTTGTTAGTGTGTGTGTGTATCTGCAAGTGTTAGCCAGAGACCGAGGGTGTGTCGGCGTGTGTGCGTGCATATGAGGGTGTGTTTCTGCTTGTGTGCATGTGTGTGTCTGATGCCATTTGCATGCAGGTCATGATGACCCTCTCCTCTCATTTGAGATTCTCATTAATTCAAAGACCTGCAAGTGCACGTACTCACGCACACACACACACACACACACACACACACACACACACACACACACACACACACACACACACACACACACACACACACACAACTAGGCCAGACTCTACACAGGCCATCACATTCTAATCACTGCACCCTGCCCCTTTAATCTTCCTCCTCATCTTTCTTTTTCACTCTCCTCCTCCTCCTCTTCCTCCTCCTCCTCCTCTCACCATCATTGAATCCACACATATGTCTCCCCTCCATCTCTTTTCGCTGTCCCCCTCGCCCTCCTGTCTGTCTCTCCTGCGTGTTAATCGGGCTAAACACCCAGCAGGTTATTAGGCACACCTTGATATGTCGACACCTCATCGTGACACCCCGCCATGATGTCCCCATTACTGTGACACCCTCTCATGTCCCGTGTGTGATGAAACCCTGTTGACCTGCTTATGTCCTCATTACGGCGACCCCTGGTGTAATGACATAATGACGTCTGCACATTGTGTTTAAGCTCAGGTTATGATGACACAGCTCCCACCTGCATTATTGGCAGGCCAGCCCCCTTTTTTTGCATGCGACCTCAGTGTCGGCTGCTGATACTGATACTGACTGACAGAGTGCTGATGGACAGCGGCAGACTGGTCAAAGTGAGTGGCTCATGTTAGAGGGTTGAGAGGTTTGATGCCTGTAACATCCATCTGTCTTTGAGTGTCCTTGAAGAGGACACCTCAGCCTCACACTGACAGAGCAGGCCATGCAGTCAAGCGTAGAAAAGCAGACAGGAAATACCAAATGCAATTTGTATTTCATTTAAAAACGGTGCTTCATTTGTCAGTTCTCACTGAAAGTACTGAGACTATGATTGCCCATTTTTCTCTGCTTTTTATCATCTCCTTCTTCTCATTTTACAGATAACCCAAGATGTCGTGCAGGTTTTCTGCTGTGTGAAACTGGTCTGAAGTACTAAATTTGAATAAACTGTGAAGGATGACACGATGCCCAACAGCTGACGATCACGTATGTCAAGAAAGGCTTTAATTTTACCTTTCAAACATCAGCCACCTGGAAGGCTGTGTTATTGATTTGTTCAAAAATAGAATAAAAAGAGGAGGAGGGCACATTTCCTGTTCCTGCACTCAGTCACAACAGGTGGCAAATTACCACAAATATCTGCAGCGTACAATGTTGGCACGCAGAACAACAGCCACGCAATAAAGGCTGCATTTAACCGCTGATCACACCTAGAGATACACAATTTTCAAGGAAGGAGCAGCAACAATGCCACAAACCACACCCAAAAATGAGAAATCATCAGCCCTCTGTAGAACTTGTGGCCGGACTTCCCACCGTGGCCGTCAAAGCAGCACAATGCAACAGCCCCATTATCCTCAGTGATAGAAATTACACCTGCATTTGTCAAGTCAAAATGTCCACTGTGAGAAAGGTCTGTTGTGTTGAAGAGTCGAGTTCTGTGTAATACATTGACAGTGAAGCTCGTACCACACTCTGTACAGAACAGAACTACAGAATTCCTCTCTCAGATCTCCCGATTCACCCCTTTGCTCTGATTCTTAATATTTCCTCTTTATTATCATCCTGTGATTGCTGAACTGATCAGTCCAACCACAGAACACAGTGACCTGATATCGAGCAGCTTCATAGTTTGAGAGTTGTATTTTCCACCTTTTGAAATCATTTAACAGTTTACATTAGTAAGGTTTTACACAACGCCCCAGCTTTTGTGGAAATCGTGCTCGTGGAATCACACATACAGCAAACGGCGGCGGCGCTGTCTGTGGAAATGACCCCTGCAGACTCAGAAGCCCATAATGAGCTCCTATGGAGACTCTGCGGCTGTGAAATGGGGCAGACTTACGGAGGATTAACCACAAAGTAACCCTTTTCACATCTATTGTCATAACATCTGTCTCTGCTCCTCCTTTGTCCTCCTTTAATTTCCTCTCCTCCTCATCCTCTCTGTCCCTCTCCTCCTGTGATGACGAATTTATAAACCTGTCATCTTCGCCTCGCTCTGGTCTTCTCCTCCCTGCCTCCTCTCCTCTCCTGTCCTCTTCCCTTCACTTTGTTCCTCCCCTCTATTCTTCTGTGCTCATAATGTCTTTGATAAAGCCTGTCAGATTAATTAATGTGATTAACTGTCCGTGTCCTCGCTAATAACAGACCTTCAAAATTTAGGCCATTAATGTGGCTGGCTAGCTCGTTGGATGGACGATTGACTGACTGGAAGAGGTGATGAAATGGACAAGTGGCTGACTGCCAGACGTTTGAGGTGGATGTTTGGGTGACTCACGCGCTCTTTGATCTGGCTTTGACTGTCGGGCTAAGATTGTGCATATAATGAGTCTGTCGGGACAGAAGCAGAAAGTCAGAGAAAGAATACGAGGACGATATATGACGATTTTTCATCGCAGTATATTCTCAGGAGAAATGTGGAAAATTCACTTAAGACCCCTGAAAAGTTGGCAAAAGCCTGTAAAGTTAGCATTACAGAGGTTGGATGTTTGATACTCATGTGATTTCTTACCAATTTAACTGTCTGTCCTCAATCATAAATACACAAAGAGCACAGAAAGAAGAAGACAATGACAAAAATGTTTTGTGGGCGACTCGGTACGCAGAGATTTTACCTTCTTTTTCCAGCTGGTGTTATTAATGAGGACATCCCACATTCATAGAAAGACATGGACTGACTGCAAACCTCCAAACTTTGGGCTGCCGTTAGAAATGCTAAAAATAAGATGTAATGAAAGCATGATTTTTTTATCAAACCTAGTATATGCAAGCTTGAATTGCAAAAATTGCATTTGCTGTGGTATCAGTTGCAATAATGAGTTTAAAAGTCGTTTGAAGTGCGAGCTCTGAAAGAAGTTGAAGCATCAGTCGAGGAAAAACACTGAAAGTACAGACAGCGAGCGGAGAGGGAGTGCTGGAAGCGTGAACCAGCGAGTTGATTTCTCTGGAATAGTTGATTTTATTTGTGCATGTGTTCTCTGTGAGTTCTGTTACTGGTAATAAAACAAAAGAAGAGGAGCAGATGGGTACAGAAGTGACAGCGAACACTGAGCAGCAACAATGTCTGCCATCAACAACAGGTGACCGTGTGGGTGACAGCCTTCGCAGATGGAGCTGATGTTCTGCATGTTCATCCTGGCAGGATGTCACATTTGATCAGACTTCAGTGCAAAAAGGATCAGATATGGGAAGATCACCTCTGCTCGTTCACGTTTTTCTTGGAGTGAGTTCAGGGTTTCCTATCTCATTAACCCTGGGCGGCCGCTCCCCTCTGCCTTGGGCTAAATAAGGCTTCCTACTGGTACATTTTAAATGGCTTTCGTCGGTATCAGGCTAAGGCAAGAACAGTGTTAGTCTAAACTTTGCAGATTTAGTAATAGGCCCCACAGCTACTTGGTGCATTGTGAAAAGGGAATGAATTCGCCCTGGGCCTCCTCCCCGGCTAGTGCTCAGATAACCAGAGGCTAGAAATGTGAAAAGCGTGGTGTGGTTAAAATCCGGCTCTCCAGTGTAGAGCTATCATGTTCATTGTCTATATATGACGGCTGAGTGTGTGGGTAGCAGACAGAACGGTTGGGTGATTGTCATGTTTTTCACTGTAGAGCTCTCATCTTCAGTGGGTGAATCCATAGCTGACTGGCTGTTGAATGCAAATCTGTAATATTCAAGCATCGGGGCAGCTCCGGGGCTGGCTGGCTGGCTGGCTGGCTGGCTGGCTGGCTGGCTGGCTGGCTGTGAAACCCTTGTTTTACCGCTCAGACAACCGGTGGACTCCAAAACTTTACTTTAGAGAAGAAAAGCCGACGAAAGCTGGTGGATTGACGTCGTTTTCATTATAAAGGCTTCATTAAACAGGTGAACGTGACTCGCCCAGTGGTTGGCTGCCTGTTGAATTCTGGCTTTTAAGGCTCCTCTGACCTGTTTGCACAATAACTGCAGAAAAGCATCTCTTGTCGTCCTTAAATCAGGAAATATTTGAGCCATGCTTCACTTCACGTTCATTATTTTTATAGTACTTCTTATTTGGTTAATGAAAACTGTAATTAAGTGTCTCGGTGCGCTGTCCTGCATTATCAACAGTTTGCAGGATCCAACAGGTTGACCATCCCAGCAGTGACCCCTGCGGAGGAGAGAAACGAAGAAGCACAATTCCAGTAATTCATTAATACATGTATTCTACATCCAAGACAAGGTTAATCATTTCTATTCACTTCTGGGACAAAGACTCCTCATAATTTGCAAACCAAATGGAGAGAAATTTCTAAGAAATGAAAAGGGTGCAGTGCACTGAAGTAAAAAATTCTAATTACAAAATCTCTTCTGGTAAAAGGTGTGAATGGCCCATCATTACAAATCACTACTTGGTGCAATTTCAAAAGAGAGAAGAATCACATGAAGAAGAGTCAAAGCAAACCTGCAGCCTCCTCTCTGCTGCTGGAAAACAGCCTCCCCTCTCACCTGCCACTTGTACTGCATTCAGTACTTGCACTGTATTGTGCCTCAAGTGTTCTAATTGGAAAATAGCAGCTGACTTGATTTACATAAGTGGTCTTAATAAATCAGGCACTGAACTGGGGAAAGCAGCTTGTTAAGTTTTGCACGCTGGAGTAATTAACATGCCTCTTAAACACATTTGTTGGTGATTTGCTGACTGTTGAAACCAGGTTTCTGCCGTTCTCGGCTTATTTTACCAACAGGAATGTGTGTTGTGTGTCTGTGTTTATTTGACATGTGTGTGTGTTTAGGTGTGTGTATTCCCATGTATTACTGACACTGTGCGCAGTGGGGGCATAAATCTGTTGATGCAGTCACATTGTGGGGACTTGCTGTACTTGTGGGGACAAAATCCAGGTCAACACAATGTAAATCATTAATTTTAGGGCAAAGGGTAAGGTAAGGTTTAAGTTAAGGTTAAGGTAAGATAAGGTTTAAGTTAATGTTAAGGTAAGGTAAGGTTTAAGTTAATGTTAAGGTTAGGTTAGGGTGAGGCAAGTAGGGGTTAGGTTTATGTTCAGGGTGAGTCTCCAGGAAATGAATGTGAGTCATGTAATGTCCTCAAAAGTGGTGGAAACTTAAGAGTGTGCGTGCGTGCGTGCGTGCGTGCGTGCGTGCGTGCGTGCGTGCGTGTGCTTGGCTGACCTCAAAAACCAGGTTTTCACTTTAGGGCACCACGTCTATGATGGATGAAATTGTGCATGACTGAGCGACTGGGTGATGGCTAAAACCAGGTTTTTAGTGCAGAACGCTCATATATAACGTGTGTGTGTGTGTGTGTGTGTGTGTGTGTGTGTGTGTGTGTGTGTGTGTGTGTGTGTGTGTGTGTGTGTGTGACAGTCAGCAGTGATGGGCTGAATCTTAAACACAGTTACTCCTCAGAAAGGCTGCACCACCTAAACTGCATGAGCCACATGAAGTATTTTATACCTTTGTGTACCTGATACACCACAGAACTAAAGTTACTTTGTTTTTTCATAAAGCAAAGCCACAGAAAATACTCATCTCTGACTGGCTGACTGACCTTATAACTGCATGCGGGACACCTCATATATGATGCAAGGTGCAAAGGTAACCAAAGCGATCGTACTCAGACTTCCTGTTAACGCTCACTGGTGAAACTGACTTACATCGTTTGACTGCAACCAGGTGATAGATTAACCAATAATCAGTCTTTTTTCATTTAACATTGAGATGAATGTCTCATTTGTCATTTATGGTCAGTCTCATCCCCTCCAGCCAAACCAGCTTCCAGCAGCTGTTTTCAGAAAACAAGCTCTCATTAACGCTCTGTCTGCCATCTGAAGCACGAGCCGGCGAAGAAAGATGCTCATGTCGCTGCTCAGGAGTCAGAAACTGAACCAGGTACCACCACAATGTTTCAGGGCTCTGTGTCTGTCAGCTCCTCAATGGTCGTGATTAGATAAATGAGTGATGCAAAGGAGTGGTGACACTGTGGCAGCGTACAACATACTTCTACTGGAAAAGGAAAGTCTGCTTCACTGTGAGGCCAAAAAACCTGGAGAGATGAGGCCTGATTGCTCGTGCACTCCTGGAAAAAAAAAAAGGTGATAAGCTGTAAAATGTGAGCCATTCAGGTTCCTGAAGACCACCATCATCAACAGCTGTTAGGGGTGCTGGATTGGAACATTTGGCCAATCAAGAGTCCGACGGAGATTTTCCTCCTGGGGGAGTGGAGGAAGCACGACGCCTCGTGATTAATCCTAATTTTACAGATCAGTCGCTTCAAGTCGACTCATTTAAAATCCTCCAAGCACAGAGCGTTGGATTAAATCTTAAACCCGGTTCAGCGCTCGTTTCATTCTCCACCCAAAGACACTGGGACATTAATAATGCCTTTCACAAAATACATGGATGGGAGCAGTACAACTGTAAAATGCAGTTATTGTGCAGGGAGCTTCTGTCTGCCGTTATACTTCCTCCATTGTTTAACTCAAATCCACTGCGAACTGTTCAAACTGTTCAAACCCTGCAATGCAAACTGCCACAGTTCAACGCTGACAAGACTTTACTTCAGTCGAGCGATGGCACCCCAGACACCTGAATTCCTGTCTCTTTCTCCACTGGGAAGCTGCATACACCTCTGCTCTTCTACTGCCTTTTACCAAAGTCTACAAAGACCCTGAAAGCCTTTTAACAAGTCAAAAAAAACGGCTGTTTTTTAAAGTTGAACGTGGGAGCGGTGTCAGTCAGTCGGTACCGTGCGACTTGTTCAGAAAGAGCGAGGGAGCGTGGGTGACATCTCTCTCTGTCACACTCTTTCACTCTCACTCATTCTGTGTCAATTTCCCCTCCTCTCGCAATCTATTTCTCTTTCTCTGACTAAACCAGGGTGTGATGACTTTGTGACAGCTCCACACAAAAAGGCCCATTTTGAAGTTGAAATGTGGGGTTCTTGTCAAGGGGGGCAGAGCGGGGGGTCTTTGTGTGGAATGAGTCTATGTGTGTGTCTCGGCGCGTACGTTCGTGTGTGCGCGCCTGAGCTTGTAAATGCGTGATGCGTGCTCAGAGTGACAGGCGGTGGGCCGAGGGAGGGAAGGAGGTAGAGAATTTAGAGATGGCGTGACTGATGGCTTGATTGCCGAGGCTGATTTAAACCACAGAAGTTATAAAAAGCGTATATAATCTTAACTTCCTCTTCGCGAGAACTTTTGTCTGACTATTTTCGAAGTTGCTCTGACAGACAGCTTTCGAAAAAGAATCAAATAGTTGCCAGAAATAACCTCACGTTGTATCCTGACGGAGGCGAAAGCATTTAGGGAATAAATGACGGCAGGTTGGAGAAGATTTGCGTTTCATTTTGAGGGTCCTCAGGGAGGGTTATTTGGTGTTTGTGCATTTTCAACATTATATCACAAAACAAATACAAGCACATACTTTGACTCCAAATCACAGCAAACACACACAGCAGAGACTAGATTTTAAATTAAGTGCATTCATTCAGTAAGCTGCAACGACTTCCTGTGAATCAATGTTGTTAATTTAAATGAATAAAGCAACTCAATCATAAAAAACCCTAAATTTAATGGCTTGAGCCTGAGTTCCTAGCTCTCCACAGCCCAGCAGCTTCATGCCATCACACCAGGACCACTCAACAGTGCCTCCTAGTGTCCAGCTGTGAACTGCCAGTAATTGTCCACGACGCTTTGATTTGACTGTAACGTGCAGGTTACATCAGAGGAGAATACTTTAATGACAGAAGGATCAAAAGGAGAACTGGTGTAATTTAGATACTTTCTATGTCCAGAAACACATAAAATCAGACAGACATCTTTCAAAATTCAGAATGGTGCATTTATTTTAAGAGCTGAAGCTGCAGAGCAGGGACACACTGCTGATGGGGATTAAGCGCCTTGCTCAAGGGCACTCGTCCATCCATCGAGCCAGCCAGCCATCCCTCCACGCCGCCCGCCAGCCAGAGAGCCGAGGAGTCCTTGAACCAGCTCGCCAACTCGTCGTCCCTCCATCTTGCCATCCATTTTGGCCACAGCTCCAAAAAGTAATTGAACTGCTCATGTAAGAGGCCTAAATGGCACACACGCACACACACACACACACACACACACACACACACACACACACCCTCTCTGTTTGCTCTGCTTCATTGTCGCTCTTTGTTTCATCATGGCTCTGTATTTCTCTTCTCGCAGTCACCCTCACAGAGCCAGCAGTCAGGATCTGGTTTACAGTCTTGGACTAAGAAGCCTCCCTTCGTTCCAATGAGAAAATGTGTCAGTGTCCTTCTCAACACTAGGAGGCTTTTTGTGCGTGAGTGTGTTTCCGTGAGCAGTGTGTGTTGCAGAAACAGATGTAATATCACAGAGAACATCTGTCTCTCGCGTGTTGAAGGGGGAGAAGGATATGCAAAGCTCTGCACTTGGCGGGTTATGATGTGTGTGTGTGTGTGTGCGACTGTCTCAAAGATATGAGCTTTTATTGCTTCATAAATCTGCTTCTGGAAGCCGGGTGGAGGACTGGAAGTGCGTGCGCTGTGTGTGCGTGTGTGTTTGCATTGATCCCATCCACGCATGCTCAAGGCAGCTGCAGATCACAGATAAACTCAATCGACACTTCTGGTTTTCTGGGAAAACGTAATGTCACTCTTTACCTTTGATCAAAACATCAGTTGATCAATTACACAACTATTTCACGGCATTGCACCGTTTTCTGTTCCGGTGCACACAGCAAACATGGAGCCTGAAGACAATTCAGAGGGATTTATATTTCTACATTTCTGCAGCGCTATGAAAGAGCTTTTATCACCACGAGTTGAAATCTGTCTAACTTCGCTTGCTTGCAGCTGAAGGTTTTTAATGGGCAGTAGGTCGTCTGTGACCTTCACTGACCTCCATCAGTTCAGAGACTGATGGTGCCTTCGAGTCGTCTTCAGCATGTTTGGGTCCATCTGAACGAGCCTCTGATGTGGTATTTAAGACTTTGTAATTGGAAATGTTCAGACTTTCAAAAGTTGTGACACGTTGCTAATGGGAGTTGCATTTTGTTTAATAATTGCTTCAGCTGTGCACACAATTTTCTTGTCTCTTCTCAGCAACAGTGTTGTCACAACTCGAGGCACTTCTGTGCAGACCTTAACCCGTAATGTTTATCCAGCTTTCCGCATTGAATACACAATGTCATGAAAGCCATCAGAAGGCAAATTAGAGCGTGAAGCGAAGAAACTAGACCAACGTGGATGTTTGGCATCGCATGCGTGTTTCTGGAGGGACGTTTGGAGGCTTGTTGCTTTCTTTGGTGCCAGAAAATACACATTTGAGCAACGAAGGCAAGCCAATCATCTTAATGTCGCCTTAATGAATGCGATTTTATCGTCACCCTTTTAGCTGCTGCTTTGAACTCCACTTTAAAGCACGTCCAGCGTCCTGTGGACATCACTGTTAACTGTCCTCGCCAGTGTTGGGAAAGTTCACTTTCTACATGAACTAGTTCAAAGTTCAGTTCACAAATTTTACAATGAACTAGTTCAGTTCATAGTTCATAATTCAAAATGTTGAACTAAGTTCGCCAAAAATGAACTAGTTCATAGTTCTTTTTTTCCATATTTTGCTGCGAGCTATTATTTTTCTAAATTACCACATACAGCAGTTATTTTATCAGTGTAAACTCTGTAACCACGCGTCAGATTTCATCTTTATATGAATGCTTATCCAGCCAGGGTTTACATTAGCTTTGAGGGGACGGCACTTCCCCATTGCTGCTTTAGCGCTTTGTTGCCGTCCATTCAGTCCACACCAGCAGCAGCTGCAGCTTTCACCCCATGTGACTGAAGTGTGGATTTTCTTTTTGAAAGCTGGCGGGCAAAGTTTGCACAGAAATGTACGATTTTTCATCCTCACCGACCTCGTCATGAAACTCGTTTAAATGATCGCACGACGCTTCCTTGCTGCTTTTTGTTTTGATGATGCATGCAGCAGTGCGACGCTGGTGGCTGGTGTTGCCAGATTGGGTGTTGTCCCGTTACATATTAAGGCCTGTTTACGGTGTGTTTCAGCCGGGTTTTCGCCTGGAACGCTCTGTAGAAATCTGGTGCCCTGTTGACCGAAGTTAAAGTGAGAGAGCGTGCCGTTCACAGACACCAGGATGAACGAGTTCACAGTGACGTTCATCAGGCAGTCATACAGTACGTTCAGTTCACGTTCGCTCAAAATATGAACGAGTTCATGAACTATCATTCAGTGAACGCGTTCAGGCACAGCACTGGTCCTCGCTGGTCTTTTTCTATTAAAACAATGTGACCTGATGAATCCTCTTCGCCCACGGCTGAACTGTAAACACACACGACCAGGATAAATCTCAAGAGGAAGCTTTCAACCTGCTTTTCTCTCTCTGTTTCCTTTAATGCGTCGTCATTAAAATACAGGTGGTGAAAGATGTTTTTAAATGCAATTTACTGAAGCAATTTCGCAGAACGCTGTGTTTACTGAACACTCACTGATGTCACATTGAACTATCAAAAAACAGGTTGCAGCGAATGAAAAGAACCATGAAACGTTTACATCTCAGTGTGTGATTTCAAATGTGCGGCTGCCAATTTAAAAATAGCAGTTTAACCTAATTTCTGGAATTAATGAGAAATGTTTTTCATCTGACAGCTGTGATATATACACCGATGATTCGAGGACGTGAGATTATGAGATGATTTTCAAACCTGTGCATAATTGGTATCATGCTGTGCTGCTTTCAATAAATATTCTGTTTTTATTCTTTTATATCTCTGCGTTTCCTTCTTGAAACGCTAAGAAAAAAATAGCGGCAACCAAGAAGCTACAACAAGTCCTTAAGCTTTGGACTGGAAGGTCGCAGGTTTGAATCCCAGACTGTCTGAAACGATCTCAGAAGGCATCAGGAAACCTTTTCCCCACAACAGACGACTGTGGCCGCAGGACAGCTCGCAGAAAGTGAATCCCTGTGAATTCAAAGTATTGTGTTTCAGAAAAAGAGCAGCGCTCCCTGGAGAAAGTGATAAAATTACAGTGTGACACCAGAAATCCTCCACAGAAACAAAGTCTTTGAAGCAGCATTTGCAGCTCGTGCCTGTAAAACTCTTCTTCGAGAGCTGAAGTCATGAAATTCTGACAGAAGTCGAAACTCTTCTGGTGGTTGTCGCTTGCTCGCTCTGGCTCACTTTCTCTTTCCATTTAATTTTTCTTGTCACTTTTTAGAATACGTGATCTAAGAAAACAGACAGCACACTGTAACATTCATCTCACAGTCTTTTATTTGTGATTTCTTTCAATGATTTTCCCACATTCGCCGCCACTTTAAATAGCACCGCGCATCGACGCCCCCACAGCTTTCTTCATGTATTCACAGGTAATTAAAACAGCCACATCTGATGTGCTGAGACTGTGTTTGATAATTTGTGTTTACAGCACAAAAATCCAGCGTGTCCATGACTATTCATTTTGGACTTGATAATTCCCTTCAGGTGTATTTCCGCTCCTCGAGAGATGCATGGCCACGACCAAAGCTGCATTTCTGCAGGATGATTATAGGTCTCACTGTATCATTTACTTACCCATCACAGGATGCACATACTCAAGGAGTTTCTTAAAAAAAAAAAAAGACCTTCTTGCCACTCAGTTGCAGGTCTTGGCTCTGCCCTCCATGGTGCAAAGCACTCGCCTTTCTGTGCCTTCGTTCCTGCCTAAGGGAGGATTTCTGCCTCTGTGCTTTCAGACTTCTTTATATCCAGCTCAAACTTAAAGAAGCTGGGCATGATGGATTGAGACCTGAGAGATGCCTGCATTTGCCTGCTTTCTTTAAGTTTGACTCTCCACATGAACCCAAGTGTCGCAGTGCAGACACGCTGGATCCGCTGACGGATGCCAAGCCGATGGATCCCTCTCTTTTTCTACAGAGAGCGGAGATCCTCCGCGGATCAGTCGGCCTCTCTGAGTTTGCGTAATCTCAACTCAGCCTCAACTTTATGCAAACGAGTCCGTCCCGCATGACCCACCAGGCTCACAACACTCAGATCAAACTGTCAAAATAAGCAGCGCTGATCAAGTTTGAATGAAGATCCACTGACTGCATTGCTGATTTCTCCCACAAATCGCGGTACGTCACCTGCTGGCTTTCAGTGATCCGACGGCTTCAGATGCATCCTTGCTGGACTCTTCACATAGATTGATTTTTGTACTTTCATCATTGCTGTTGAGCAAATATCTTTGAGGAAGATAATGGAATAACTACTGATGTAATGAATCGTTGGGTATATACCATCAAATATCAAATTCTGGAGGGTGCCAGTCCTCATTTGTTGGTTTTAGACAGTGCAAACGATGATGCCTTGTGATTTAGGTGCTACAGACACTTCCCTAGCCAGTCTGTGGCCAGAGCATAAAGCATTTAGAAGTTTGGTTCAGTGAATCAGCCTGCTGACTGGCAGGCACTACAGTTCACCCAGACCGGCAATATCCAGTCCAACTGAGCTCCTTACTGATCAACAAGTAAGTGGAACCATAGAGAAGCACTGAGGAAGTGGACGTGCTGTGTTTTTCTCCTCTCAGAATGAGAGCGGTAAAGGAAAGAACGACATGAAATGTAATTGAAATATGACACAGGACCAGATGACAGCAACAGAATGGAGAGAAATGGGAGGACAGATGCAGGCGAGAAGTGAAAAGGGAGAGGAAGGCTGAGGAAAATAGGACCTTGACAGATTGAGCCAGAAAGGAGGAAAATGGAAAAAGAAATAGCTGAAGTTCTCACAGTTTCATTGTATGCATGACAACCACATGATGGCTGGATTGACAAAAATGTAATTCTTCAGAAACTACCTGCTCCGTCAACCAAGTCAGCAGAATATTGGATTAATTTTGCACAAGTGTTATTGTTGCTGGACGTCTGCAGGCGCATCACTGGGAACATGAACTCCATGTAGAAGCCTCACACTGCTGCCAGATGTGCATCAGCTGTCCTTTAAACCTGACACACGCTGCAATATACATAGCATTTTCTATGGCATTAGATTAATAACCCAAAACTGTGGGTGATAAAAAGGTGCTTATAGCAGCAGAGCATTGAACCTGGAGGAGCAGGCCTTACGTACTCAGAGCCCCCCCCCCCGGTGCTGCCAGTTGCATTGACTTCCCACTCGATCAGTCTGTGCTGTGCAGGAGCTTATTGCCTGTTATTTTCATTGTTTTTATGACTAATTTTGCTTTCGTGCAAAGTGTCTGTTATCCTGCAGAACTCTAAACTAAAATGAAACATCACACTTAACAGTGACGTGTTATTTAATCACAGCTCTGGTCCCCTCAGTCTGAAAATATCATACAGAGGTAAAAAAGAAAGATTCATTAGTGAGCATTAAGGGATATTAGGACAAAATATTGTTTTCTTCAGCCTCAAGCTTTTAGATAATTACGCCTGTAGGTTGCAGTGAGGAATGACAACAATGCTCGCAGTTTTAATCAGACTATACTTTGCATTTCATCCAGTTTTTTCTTCTTTTTTTTGCACAAAAGTATCAAAAGCAGCAGCAGCCAAAAATTCAAGCCATTAGCCAAAATAGACCCAGGCAGAGCAGGAGAGAAAGATGGACCAGGAAGCAGCAGTTAAAACCATTTAGGCTCCTGTTTTAATGCCAGTGAAAGTCTTGTTAGATGTCGTCTGAGTACAGCATGTGAAAAGCAAAGAGAACATTTTGTGCTGTAACTGCTGTGAGCTGCTTTCCATCGGCATACGGCTTTATTTCTGCACTCAGCTGCTTCTGATGTGCAAGTTACCGGCCAAACAGAAGAGAGTCTTTGGGGTGTTTACCACACAAAGGACTCATACATAACCAGCTGAATTTCCGCTACTATGTGGAAGTGTAAAGTAGATCTAAGAGGCGCATTTCAGTGATGACAGATCCATTCTTCAGCTTGTATAAAGACCTGTTATTACTGAGATACTGGGCAACAATACATGCAGCATCATTAAAAAAGCTGTTTTTCTCTGCATCCTAGCACTTGCTGGATATTTGATGATGAACAAGATGTGTCAAAACGGCCGTGTGAAGTCTTTAACATAAACAAATCATCCGGAAGAAATGCAGGTGGCAGCGATGGGTGACCACGAACTATATTTCAACAAACTTTAACAGCGTCACAGCACTATTTAGTTTTATTTTGTGTCTGTTTTATGGCACAACACAATGCTTTTTCCTCAGCAGCGATGATCCCTCACGATATTTCCACCCAACACCTGCTCATCTGTCGATGTCTGCATGCTACAGCTGTACCGGCGACGTTCAGGTGACCAAAAACACAACACATCTTCCCAAATGTACCCAAACTCCAACTGCCCCTCTTATGTTCCCCAAAGCTGTCGGATGAAGTGCACAGCTGGTCAGCAGCAGGAACAACTTGGTTTTCCTTTATGTTTGTTGTTGATGGCTCGGTTCCACGGGCTTGTCTCTGCTCTCTTCTGATTGGAGTGTTTATCTGCACAAAATCAATTCTTTTCAACTCAAGGAGTTCAAGTTGGTTGCTCTCCCAAAAACATTGTGCCAGGTGGATAAAAAGGAACAACGTTCTTCAAACCCACTGACATTAAGTCAAAATGGAGCACTTGACTGCTGAAGTGCATTCTGTGATTGCCATCCAGCCTTCATGTGTTTTAAAAAGCACTTTGAAAGCCTTTGTGTATGAAACATACGACAAAACTAAGAGCAACACATCGTCATACCACGACGACTGCATAGGTCGAATGCCAGTGACTCCCAAAACATTCATGACTGCTCCCAAAATGAGCCATTGGAGAGCACCAGCGACAGGTGTACCTGAGCTTTGTCGTGCTGGACCTTCGTCCTCACGTGATTGACGGTTAACGTGAAGTGGTTTGCTGATGTTTAGGTAACAAAAGTACTTTGTTAGGTTGAGGAAAAGATTGTGGTTTGGGTTAAAATATCTTCATTCAATGTCTACTTTTAGTCAATGTTGATGACGGACTCCTGGGTGAAAGTCAGGTTTGTATGACCCATCCATCCAGCCCGCCTTCCTCCACATGTGGACTTCATTGCTCTTTATCCTACGTTGCCTGACTTCATCCTTTGCTCCCATCATAATTACTACAGCCACCAGAGGTCACAGCCTTACAAAAAACTTAAATATGGGTTGTGATAACCTGCGTGCACAGTCGTCCTGTGTGGTGAGGATGGGCCGGAAAAGGAGTGACGAGGTAAGACACGAGACTGATCATAAAGGTCTGCAGTATTTCATATTATTATTATTAAGGAATGTATTCAGACTTGATATCGAGAGGACTGCAGACTGGACAAAGAGGAACAACAGAGTTTTCCGTGCTGAGCAGCGAATCAGCTTAAATTCAATCACAGAGTGCAATTATGTGCGTGCATATGCAAACCAGTGTAGAGCTGCAGAAGCCAAATGGAAATAAGAAGGTCCACAAGCACAAGAAAGAGTTGGGGAGAAGAAGGAACATGTGAGTTTCAGAGAGCCAGGACGGAGGGAGAGATAAGAGAGAAGGGAAGGCTGAGGTCATGGAGGAAGAAAGGGCACAGGAAGGGTAAGGAAGGAGGGAGGGGATAAGAAGGGAAAGTGTGAGGAGCTGCCAGGAACAGATGAAACTGAGAAAATGAGGGAGAGTAGACAGGGGATGAGAGAGGAACCTTGTTTTCACCGATAAGCACATATCAAAGCTGTCCTGGCTGTCAGATCAAAGACTTGGCATCACCACGGAGTTGACCTTTTTAGGTATCGCATGTCCAGTTGGGCCACTGGGATCCGCAATCAGTGATAAGGGATGAGCTCGACTGACTCGGGTGCATCGCAGAGTTCTTTGGACTCTCTGGGATACCCAAGATACAGGGAGATGGGTCAAGAGCTAAAAAATGATGCTGATACAGAGTGACACGTTCTTTTCATCTTCCATCTCGGTAAACCAGCCGTTACAGAAATGCTCCACGTGAGCTCAGAGCCGAGCTGGTTTTCATTTCGTTCTTTTGTCGTTTCTTTTGCTTTATTATATGTCACGCTCTGCAGTTTTCTCTCCAGGTGTGAAAATGTCACCTCGTCTGTGACGGGTTTCTCGCCTCACACATGTTGACATTTGCATCACGTCTAAAAGCTGAACCACATACGAAAACCAGCATGTGTCCAGAGAGCGTGCTTTGACTTTACGTGTGTGTGAAGCTGTTGCAGTTTGCAGTTGTTATTGAAGGTTTTGTAAGTGACACTCCTTTCATTCGCTCAATCATGTTTGGTACCGCTGCTTCTGTAACAATCAATCATTCAGTCAATGAGTTGATCAATCCAACGCTGTCTGTGGGCAACAGACATCCTCCACTACCCAATGAGTGATTTGACAGGAGTACATAATGAACGACACTGATTTTAATATTCATCCCTTTGACTGTTCAAAAAAGTGTGTCCGGGACAAAGAGAGAGAAAATGATCGAGGCCTCAAACGCAACCAAAACAGCAGCGATGTAATGCTTTAGAAATGTTGTCAGAGGTTCAGCTCACGATAAGCAAAAACACTTCTCTGCCCCTCTGAAGCTTGTCTTGGATTTGATGTGAGGATTTAACTACAAAAGACCAACAGACAGACCAGTTAAAAGAGCGGTCCTCAGCTCAAATAAGCCGCTTTCACACGACGCCAGATTTATTACATTTCTAAAATAAACTGAACTTGAAATGGAGCTCAGATGGTGTTATTGGAAATGATAGAGGTCAGACAGAGAAATAGAGGCAAGGCGGAGAGCCTTTGGTAGAGAAGGATTAAAAGAAATAAACAGCTGCTCTCCATGTTTTATAAGGGACGAGACAACCAGCCAGCCTGAAAAGATGGCTCTCATCATCGTGGCTTTTTTTGGTTAAAGTCTGGTGGCATCTCAATCAGACGTTAGATTGTTTTCAGCCATTTGCAGCATAAACAGTGTCAAATGGTTTACATTTCCTGTGCAGCCAGAGGGTGTTTTAGTCTCAGGGCCGCCGGTCGAGCCCAGTGACCATCAGGCAGCAATAAGAGTTAAGAAGCACGATAATTTGGACGAATTACATCAATGTTTGAGATAACAACAAGAACTTCTCTGCCCATTTTACAGCTTTTGGTGAAGGGTTGGGACATGCAAGGAACAATTAATCACATTAGAACGAGTTGTAAAGCTTAAAAATAACCAGGCCGTGCTCGCTGCACGCTGGGAGGGCTTTAAGTCAGCAAGAGCCTCAAGGACAAATGCTGCTAAATCAAAACAACTGTGGTTACCCTGTCAATCCTCGCCGAATAAATGCTGCAGTGAAAGCAAACAGTTTCCGAAAACACATTAAAGAGACTCTGTATCCACTCAAGGTTGCACTCGCTGATGGAAGGGCACGCATATCACTGTTTTATAGCGAGATTTCATATGTGATTAGAGCATCTTTTCTCAGATTACAAAAGTTCTTTCTTTGGTACATTTCTGTCTGCTACAACCTCTTTGAAGTCAGAAATGTTCCAGTTCTTCTGAAGGTTAGTTAAGTGTTGCACAACGACCCCGTCATCACAGTGTAACTGGCTTTTCAGGCTGCAGAGTGCTGGTTAAATTTGATATTCAAATTAGACTAATAACCAATTAATAAGCAAAGTGCAAAGCTGTGAGCGGCTGTAGAACTTTCCGTCCATTATGTCCTTGCAGCAGGAACTGTTGTTCATGAAGCTGAGGCACTCAGTAGGAAAACAAGGTTGCGTAGATAAGACGGCTGTTCATCAGACGCCAGCGTTTCTTGGCTGACATTAACCTCGGTGTGCTTCACGCCGACACACAGAGAGTTTCCCTGGTAGCCCAGTGACTCGGGAGTGAATGGCCCTCGGCTGACTTGTTGATTGTCTTGCTGAAAACGACCATACAGACTCTTTCTGTGCTGTGGAGTGAACAGTATGATGCAACGGTGCAGTAACAGCGCTATCCCTCTCAGGCAGCTCAATATGTTTGTTTACGTTAAGGTTGCTTTAACGTCCCAAAGGCCAAACGTTCCCGAATGAGGGAAGACGCACAAACATTGAACACACAGTCTGACAGACAGACAGACATGTGAATCAGACTCAGAAAACAAATAAAATCTTATGTTAACAATGTGAAGGAGGACAGAAAAAACAGCATGCAAAAATAATGAAAGCCATAAAACAAGGTGGCCCCGATGGAGGGAGCATGATTGTGAGTGATCAAGTGATGGAGAGTACCAGCCACCGAAGAGAAATAGTAATTGCCTCAGGACCCTTTACGATTTTAATCTTCTAATAATCTGACTATAGAGTGACTGATCTCTTGACAATTACAGTATGCTGTGTGAATCATTATTATCAGATGAAAGCAATCTTAGCATTTAGATTGAGGTTTGGGGAAAGCTACTGCGCTGGAGCTCATTTTTCAGTAGGGGATTTATTTTGTCAGCGGATCAGATGCTGCTGCCTGCAGGTCTGGTGCAGGTCAGCTTTGCAGAGGAGCAGTCACAGGGCTGCTGGGAATTGGCTGTTTTGCTTAAGGACACTTCAGCAGTGTGACAAGATTGAAGCATTATCTCCCTGTTGAGTACAACGCACTGCGAGAGCTGTGCCCTTCTGTTATGCATCTTTTCATCTTGTTAAAACAGATTTCAGGCTTGAGTCTGCTTCAGAAAAGTGCAATTGATACGTCTATGTAGCACCGCCAGCGAATGAGAAAGTGAGCCAAAGGGCAAGACAATGAGTGTGTGTGTGTGAAAGAGAAACATGGCCAAATTTTATGTGTATGAGTAAGCCAAGCGATTTAAAGAGAGGGCACGGAGGGGCCACGTCCATAAATGAGCGAAATGGAGAGGCATAAACAATGAATACAAGACAACGTGGCTCTGTGTGTGTGCGTGTGTGCGTGCGTGTGTGTGTGTCACTGCCTCTGTAAGAGTGATATGTGAAAGCCTTGTGTGTAAATGTCAAAATGTGGAGCATAAACAACACAACGCGGTGTGTGTGTGTGGCTGCGTGTGTGTAAATCATCAAGTTAGGGTAGTGAAAGTCTGTTTATTCATGCAGTGACCCACATATGCTCCCCAGAAAGTCCTCATCAAAAGCCTCATTGTCCTCCTCCTCTCGCTCCCTTCACCTCCTTCTCCCCGTCCCTCTGTCCTCCCTCCCTCTTTTTCTCTTTCCTTCCCTCGCTCAATCACTCGCTCCGTCTCTCTTGGGGTCCTTTTAAAAGGCGGTCTTGACAGTCTCAGACAGTCCCCCCCCCCCCGCTTTCTCCACTTCCTGGACCCCGTGGTAAAGCAAAACCTCCGACACAGGCACAGGAACGCAGCAGCAGCAGCAGCAGCAAAGTGAAAATTCCTGGTCACTCAGCGCAGGGCTGCTACTCCATCTTAATCAGCCTGCTCTCAACCCAGAGGTGCCCCGAAGAGCCGCGGATCAGAAAAAGTTTACAAACTAAGTACAATATCCTTGATTTATGATCAGATTTGCTGCAGTAGGCTTGGGGGCAGGCTCGCAGCAGTCAACATGATGCACCAGACGCAGACTAGCAGACCCTGATCTTTCCAACACATGCTCATACTTAAATGACTGAAGGGATCGATTACCAGTCACTCTCGAGATGACATATATGACGACCAGCGACAGGCTGATACGACAATGATGGACCCTTTTCCCCAACCGAGGCAGACCTTTGTTGTACCAGACCTTCATCCTCACGTCGTTAAAGTTGTGAAACGGCCACAGTCTCACCAACAGAAGTCATTGGTTTGGTTTAGGAAAAGATCCTGGATTAAAATAAGTATGTTGCTTTTACGTACGTGACTAAAATATGTCATGTGGTATGTCATAATATATAACAATATATGTAAATATGGGTCTTCATGACCTTCTTGTGCAGTCGTCGGGCTTGATCTTTCATCCCAAGTTGATCCATTGCATTGATTTGATTTGCTGGTCAAAAGAATTTTAGATATCTTGGTTAAAACTGGACGAAATTCGGTTGAAACGTGCAGTTTTTCAGACATCTGCATCACATTTTACTCTTTTTTCAACACAATGTAAATTAATTTACGGTGAAGCAAGTCAGTTTTAAACCAGACATCCAAAAGTTTACATGGTTTACACGGTTTATTCTTTCATACTGGCAGTCGAACAGCATTTATCTCAAATCCATCTATAAACAAAGTGGTATTATTTTCACTATACATAGTTCCTTAATTATTTTGCTATGATAAAATCAGTTATTTTCAGTCCGAAAGAGACAAAAAAAAATGCCCTTGAATAGTTTTGGGTTTGCCAATTGTCACAAAGTCTGGTTTGAAAAAATCTTTTGTCTCTTTTTGGCTTTTCCAAACAAATCCCCACACTATGTAAATGTCTTAGCTCAGAGCATTTGTCCATCTGGCCTGCTTTGATTCATTACTTACCCACTTTCATTAATTATGTTGCCAAGGAAACTCAGCCAAAGCCATTGGTTCGGCTTAAATAAAATGTCTGATGTATTAATAAATAATAAAAAAAGGCCTTTCAGCTGTGCCAAAAGTCCACGTCCTGGCTGTGAGCGTATTTGTTGCCAGGAAACGTCGGGTTTGAAAAGTGCTGAAAATTGCACACGTCGCTAACACACTGAGCTCGGGGATGTATTTGGCATCTAACTGTGCGTGTCTAACTATTGTAGAAATCCTATAATATAAATCATACTTTTGTCTCGTGTGCTGCTGTTGTGCTCCACACGTCAGGCGGATGTTGTTCCATTTAAGCCCATAAGGACGGTTTGGAACGAATACTTAGAAAGATCACAGTTGTTTCGTGTAGAAACTGGTGGCTTGGTTGGCAAAAACAAAATCTAATAAAGAAGCTGCAGTGGAGCCTTGACAGGACAGATGCTCGCCTAAGGATTTTTCTGATATCGGCTGTGTTGGGAGTCTCACCCGATTTCAGAGGAAGGACTCGAGCCTGACTCAGTGTGTGAAACTCTACCTGACAATATGGGACTGCCTTGGTTTCCAGTTTTCTCTAATGGAAGTCAGCTGTGGGGGTTTTTCCTGTCAGGAGTGCCATCAGTGTGTTGTCCCACCGGGAGGCAGGCCAGTGAAAACAGAATGACAGAGCGAGCTGTGGAGGGATGGAAAAAGAGACGGAGAGGGAGGAATTATGGCGAGGAGGGAGTCCAACAAAAATATGGTGGACTTACTGAGAAGTAAGAGGGGCCAGATTAGGGAGAGGGGGGAAGAGAGATGGGTCATTCTGAGGACTTCTGAAAAATAAAAACAACAGAAATACTTCGCTTTTCATGAATGACATTCTGCACTATGTGAGATATTTTTGTTTTCGTAGTCTGCCAATTCAAACAGCTCATACATGTTCCTTTTTGGTGATGTTCCAGATCAGAATCAGCAGACCCTCAATTTCCTTTTCATTAATTTATTTCCTGGTGATGACTTGGTGGTTTGAAGTACAATTCTAACTCTGGGATGGGATGCAAATAACTTAATAAAATACACATGACAAGAAGAAAAGTTTGGGATAATCACCAGATGTACAAACTGTATAAACATGAAAGTGTGAGTCATTCAAAACTAACGTTCATTGGACTTTTGAAGATATGCGCTCAATTAAAAGAGAAAAATTAAATTAACATCTGAAACACATTATTGAGGAGGGAAAAAATTATGTACTTCAGCACAGAATTAAAAAAAAAAGCTTAAATACAGTCTGAGTTTTTAGGAGTCAGCATCTTTCTGCCATTACAGTAACTATACCTTCAGGTACTTGCATACTTGCATCAACAGTAGTATCAGCAGTAGTAGTCACTGTTCCCTGAGCCGTAAGGAGGGAAAGCAGGCCTACAGTTTAATTCTGGATACTGTTGCAGTTGGTTTACACTCTTCCTTGTGGCGCATTTACATTTAGCATCCTTCCTGATGACTTAGCTTCTCCCCGCTACGCCCACCTGATGAATTGTCAGTGCTCTGGGAACAGATGACATGCTGGCTGGGACGTCTGCCAGCTCTGCATTGTCAAAGAAACAGCTTCAGTGCGGTGCTCGTCTTCAGGAGAGCTTGATAGAGAGCCCATTCATATGGTAGGTCACGGCACTGACTCACCAGCTGATCAGCCTGTCTTTTCTAACAACCCCCCTCCTACGCCATCAGGTGCCGCCTCGCCACGGCCGGCCTCAAAGAAATTTCATGTACCTGAAAGCTTCTATTACTCAACTCACTGAACAACAAGAAAAAATTACCTTTCTGCCTGTGCTGAGCGCATGGTCCATCACTAAATAAATGGATCACTGACACATCTGGATGATTGCTCTGCACATATCGCTGCAGCTCGAAGTCGAGATGCTGCCAGATGGCCACACAGCCTTTTTGTTTTGATGCGAGATGGTCCACTCAACACAACCACTCTGCAGTACTTCTGTTAGTTAGAAACTGATTGAAAAAGTTTCTTTACTCTTACAAATAAATAACCCAGTATAGTCTTTTTATAAATCAACTAACATCAACACACCTGACTAAAATGTGTCTGTTGATCTAATGTCTATGCTAATTAAGTACATAACATTATATTCCACTACCTCCCATGTTCATTGTTAAACAGTGAATTCTTTATTAAGTCACCACTCAAAGAAACACTCCACCACCTGTCCCAAAGACGAGTGGTGTTGTTGGTGCTGCGTTTTTTGATCTTAGGAAAGCCGTTGATGCCCTCCTCTCTAAGTACTATCCCACTTTCTCTTCAGATGTCCTCAGGTGGATCACAGCCTACCTTTCTGACTATCAATCCACTGGTTTTTGCTTCTCCACTGGTGTCCTTCAAGGATCTATATTTGGCCCACTTCTAGTTCGCTTATATGTTAATGATCACAAACTCAACAAAGACTCAAATGTATGCTGATGACAATAAATGTACACAGCAATACAAAAAGCCAAATTGTCTCCACACTAACAAATGCAGTGGTTCGTGTTATTAAATGGTTAAAACACTGCTCACTGCAGCTAAATGTGTTAAAACCCATGAGCATGCATTTCCCAAAGAAAGCAAGCAATAAAGTTTAGCCACACATATTCATACTTGGACACAGATTAGAAGTTGTACGAGAATTCAGATAACTTTGAACTGTGTTAGATTCAAGTCTCTCATTCAGCACTAAAGCCAAAAAGGCAATAAGTTCAAATATAACCTGACAAATCAACGAGTCAACAAGAGGCTGCTCGGATGCACCTGAATGCTACGATCATATCACACCCAACCCACTGTTTAACAAGCTGGTCTCAAGCAAGTAGTTGATCTTTGAGGCCACTGGACTCATTACATAAGCAAACCATGAAAACCCTTGATAAGAAACCTGTTCTGTTTGTTTTGTTTTTACCACTGTCAGATACTGGAAAAGTATAACCGTCTGAGCTGGTCAAGCATGTAAATGTGAGTTTCATCTGTAAAAGTATTCACGTCTCCTCCACTCAGCAGCTTTGTTAGGCAAACGTACGTACAAATCAGATCACAAGAGGAGTCACAAGAGGAAAGTGCATTATCCCACCAAGAAAAACTGCTTTCAGTCCATCTGTCTCTTCCATTAAAGCAGCACATGAACGGGACGCCGTAGCAGACCACATCAGGGAACGTCCAGGTCCGTCTCCAGACAGTTAAGAACATGGCTCATCAAATCTGCCTGCACTAGCTTGGATGCCCTCATCATCTGACAAATGTCTGTCAACGTACAGCTTGTATGCTGTCAAACTGAGCTGTTCCTCGACCTCATTGTTACTGTTGTCCTGTCTCTCATAATTGTCTCTATTGTTTCTTCATTTGAGGCTGATTTTAGATTGCCAGCCGGAGGTGAAAACTAACCTCTTGGCTTCTTCTGACATATTAACAGCCATGTTTAATTACTATGTGCTGTCCCTGAGAAATAAACTGAATAAATGATAGAATTTCTTTGAAGAGGACAGTTGCACATGCCCTGTGCGTGGGAGTATGTTAGCTTTCAGGCACTTTCATTACTTGCACTTCAAGCTTGTCTGCTTTCTTACTTTACCTTTCACATACATACAATGCGCGCTTTTAGAGCTGAAATGAGAACTCTCTGCTAAGCTTTCCTAGTTTGAATGGGGCGACAGCTTCATTTGCTCAAGATTATTCACAAAAAAGGCCAGGTTTTGATGGAGCTTGCTCATGCAGTCATCGTTCTGGGTGACTGTTATTGTTAAGAAATATTTCATGCATTTTTGCTTCAGCTTGGCTTTAGTTCATTTTGCCGTCAAGTGTTTCTAATAATACAACTGCTGCTATTCTTCTCTTGGAACCTTTGTTTTCCGATGTGTGGTAGGTCCAAGGTGAAGCACTTTTGCTGTTTTTCACATGATTTCTCAGCAGCTCTGTATAGAAAAGCAGCTGTGGATACAGATTTCTCTTTCTTTGTCTTTGTTGCACAGGATTCCTGTTTCACAAAAAAATAACAATAAAACAATAGTCCACCAATAAACTGTCTGAAATAATGCAGCTTAACAGTAACTGCTGTGCGCATTATCCTCTTTCAACATGGCCCACACCTTTTACTGAGCACTTCGATTCCTGAGGTCAAGCTTGTTGGAGCTGAACTTGGTGTTATCTGTTGTTCTGCAGTGTCTCCTGCCCTCCTCCCAGCTGCCCTCTTTGCTATCTGCTCTCTCATTAAGACATGGAGAGCTTCCTCCTCCTGATTCGGTTTGTCAGCGGCAGAAATATTCCTTTTCAAGGAGATATCAATACTGAATCATGTGCTGCTGAACGCTGCTGCTGCTGCTGCTGCACAGCTTTTCTGTGGGTTGAAGCATTTTCAGCATTTGAGTCAAGTACACATCATTTCCGAGTGCAGACATGTTTTAAAAGATGGTAGTGGTTAAGATAATGCACAAACAAAATAGAGTAGAAGGTTAAACACATTTTGCTTTCATGATATTAATCAAAAAATGGCAAACGTAATAGGATTAATACAAAATAAACAGGAATTACAAAAAATATTCTTACTGCCATTATTGTTTTGTTTTAACAAGATTTATTTAACTTAAGTTGCCTTGAATTTAAATTTTGTGATGGACTGACAGTTAATTGTAGGTTGTAGTTAAAACTCAAAGGCATTCATAAATATTCAAGCACTCAAAACGTCACAACTTTAAAGAGAGCATTTTATCAGTTGGCAGCAGGAAAAGATATTTAAGAAGTTCATTTTTTGGAAGCTGATTATTTTGTGAAAAGACAGTAATATACTGCATGTCACAGTGTATTGGTCAGTCAAAGTTTATTTGTTTTATCACTTCTGTTTAAGAGAGACACAAAAAGGCAGTTTCACAGGATGTAGAGTGACCCAGAGGAGGCAGGTTAACGGAGGGAGAGGAGGGCTAAGAAAGGACAGATGAGAGCTGACAAGGGGAAGGAGCTGGAGAGAGAGGGTCAGGAGGAGGTTGGGGACGTGGAGAGGTAAAGTCAAGAACCACAAATGAAGACAAGTGATGCAAAAGGAATAACAACAAGAAATGTGAAGAGGTGAACATGAGAGCAAGTGAGATGGACTGGGAAGGGAGAAAAATCTAAAGAAAATGTTATCCAGCGTGGACGCTGTCCAAGGAAAATGCTCCAGATTGATGCAAAAAGGAAAGGAGAGGCTGGAAAAGGACTCAGGAAAGTCCAAACAAAACAGACTTTTGGATGAGAGGGAGCTGGGGAGGGATGGGAAAAAAGTGAAAGAAAAGGCTGAGGAAGAGTGGGCTGCGAGCGAGAGGAGAGAAGACAATGAGAAGAGACTGGAAACAATACATGAGGCAGAGTGTTAGAAAGAAGACCTCGTACAGACGGGAGTTATTAACCTCAGATCACACTGACAATGAAACTGTCAATAAAGCCTAATGAGAACACACGTGCTGAAGAACAGAAGAGAAGTCCACCAGAATACAAACATATTTCACCCCAGTCGAGCTTTTCCTCTCCGTCTGCCAGAACAGGCCAAATGTTCAGGGTTTCTGCCAGCAACCATTAAAACTCCAGCTGAGAGTTGCCTGTTTCTGACCGAACGATTGGCCCAATTTGTCCGAATTAGTTTCCTGTTTTTAGTAGAACGATGTCGTACAGCAGGTAGCAATAACAGCAACCACAGAAAAGCAGTGTTTGTGTAAGATTTAGTGGCATCTAGTGGTGAGGTTGCAATTTGCAACCAGATGAACACCCCTCCCGTATGGTAGCTGCTAAAAATGCTCTCTCAAATCGTTTGTCCACTCTGGGCCTCTGTAGAAACATGGCGGTGCAACATGGCTGGCCAATGAAAACATAGTTAAGAACACTTTATTCCATATCTGCTAATAGCCCCCTTAAATCCTGCAAACTGGAACTTCACATGTCCATATCCATTTTTTTAGCCTGACAGGGCATGACATTTTCTTTCTTTGTGATCTTCATCACATAATTGAGTTTAAATCAAGTTAAATGAACTTCACTGACTGGACTGTAGTGACAAGTAAATGATCAGATTCAGACTCTGAACAGACATTCCCTTATTAATCCTTCAATTTTCTCACCTCTTGAGCGTAAACGGTGCCTTTATGCAACACGAGTGATAACTGCATGAATGAGTGATGGATGTGCTCAGGGGACGGAGCGGAAAAAGAGGCCAAACCGACCACAAAGTGGGACAGAGTTCAAGCTTGAGTAGAGCAGCAGACGGTCAGACCAGGTGAGCCAAATTCTCCTTGACGACCCAGATTCTGCCCTCCAGGCTGCTGCACGGGGAAACCACGAAGTATGGAAGCCCAGAGACGAAGGGTTGTCACAATCTATCGCAGAACAAACAGAGAAGAAAGTGATGTGCTGAGCGGATGTGTGTGAGGATATCTGACTGCAAATGGTTAACTTATTATTATAATTATTTTAGGCTGAATGATCATTTAAGATAAGACTGATCTGAAAACCTGACTATGATCACCGTCCAGCAAATTCAACGTGTTTCCAAAAGATGGATGGATGGATGGATGGATAGATAGATAGATAGATAGATAGATAGATAGATAGATAGATAGATAGATAGATAGATAGATAGATAGATAGATAGATAGATAGATAGATACTTTATTCATCCCCAAGGATCACAAGTTCACAAGTTCCAGCATATTACACAAATTTTAAGTAAAATGTATGCAACAAATAATCTAATAGCACAGCAAGCAAAGAATTAAAAGTTCAAAGTAAAAATGTCCACATGTCCAGTGCAAACTGAATTAAAAGGTATGAATTACATGACGTTTAAGGAAGAATGCATTAATGTGCTTATCGTACATTACATGCTCCGCACCAACAGACAGGCGCTAAAACATCAGCGAGAGGTCGAGTTTATGCACTGAAGTCAACTGAAATACAGTAAGAGACGCCCAGACGGAAACATTTCAGGCCCATGCACCACGAGGGTCGTAGAGCGTAAACGCACTGAAGGCTATAACAAAGCAATTTATAGGTAGATTAAGTTTCAGCCATAAAAGTGATTATTTAGCCACAGCGGTGGCTAACGTGAACGACTCAGTGTTCTGCGCTGCTTTATTAAAGCATTAATGTCCGTTACCTGTCCTACAGGGGACAAATTATGTTCTGTTAGGAATGCATTAACCTTGATGTATGGCCGTGTGTGTGTGTGTGTGTGTGTGATTACGCCGCCATCTCAGCACAGAATGCAGAGTTCTTTGCAGTCAGACTTCAGTTCATCTCTTTCGCCGCTTTTCGTCTCTTCACACTTTGCTTCTTGCGTCGCCACATTTGCCGCCTCCTTTTCCATTTCGCATTTCAGCCGTTTGTCTTGTTTTAATCTTAATTTAACCAGAATGCTCTTTTTCGCGCTCTTCTCTCTGCCTTTTCCACACTCACACTTCTAACACATTCCCACCAGGAGGCCGCAAAGCTCAACAACAACCAAATGTGTTGGACGACTGCAGCGGAGCTGTTGGAGGAGTGGGCTGCAGACAGCGCGTGCTGGCAGAACACCGTCTTTATTCCACTTCGGGAGCATTCAGTTATCATGGACAGTTATTTTCCATGAGCTGAATATGTTATATTAGTGTTAATGTTGGTTTTTATGAGGACGTAACAGCCATCGGCGGAACTTTTCAGCCACTTTGGCAGAAGTTTGCTGTCCCATCTGTTGTTCTGTTTACTGAGTAGGAAATATTGTGGCTCTCACACATTTGAACTCATCCTGTTTGGGAATAATAACCAGGATTTTTCCACTAGACGTTTTGTCATTGCAGCGTGTGTAATATGATGTAAACGAGACTTGGGGGCACACTCTTGCTCTTGAAATTTTGAATATATTGAGCTCTAAATGAAGAAAAACAGTGGAAATTCTCCAATGGACGACACCCGTGCTTGAGTATCTGTGTGTGTGTTTAAGTGTGACGCTAACAGGCTGTGATTTATTGAGTGGCAAAATCTGACTTCTGGCTGTGAGCCTGATATCACACACACACACACACACACACACACACACACACACACACACACACACACACACACATGTAGAGAGGTGTCATGTACTTGTGCTTTGTTATGTCCGGATAGAGTTTAGACAGGATTAGTGCACACAAACACACATGCGCACACGCACACACACTCTGGCCCCAAACAACAAGGAAACAATTAATCTCCGATTAGCCAGGCCAAGCAGCACCAGGTGTTCAATTAGTTACCTGTGAGTGTGTGTGTGTATATGTGTGTGAGAGAGAAGGAGGCTCTCGGTGGAAATCGGGTTGAAACTGATTCATTGGCGCATCAAGGTAAAGGTGGGTGGCACCTGTGTGTGAGTGCGAGACAGAGAGAGAGAAAAATTGAGAGGCTCTCTATGTTAATTGGGTTGAAATGGACTCACTGGCATACTGGGACAAGGGAGAATGGCATCACTGTGTGTGTGTGTGTGTGTGTGTGTGTGTGTGTGTGTGTGTGTGCGCGTGTGTGTGCGTGTGTGTGTGTGTGTGTGTGTGTGTGTGGCAGTTAATAGGGTCTAAATTGATTCGCTGGCAGGTCTGCACATCTACTGGGAAAGAGACAGACAGATGGACTCTGGAAGAGAGAGATTGACTAGGTGGGTCTCACATGACACTTCAGAGGTGGGTTTAAGTCCAACCACGGCAGCTGCTGCATGTGACAGCCGCCCTGTGTGCACGTGTGTGTGTGCGTGCGTGAGGGTGTGTTGATGGAGCATCTGGAGTCTTTCTGACATTTTCGACTCCTGTCAGCGTTGGCTTGACATCTCACAGCTCGGTGGTTTTTAACCCACCGATGCACACACACACACACACACACACACACACACACACACACACAGAGCACTATTAAAACTTGGTATCACCATCTGACAAAGTGAGCGATATTCTCGTCTTATATCGTCTTACAGAGCCAAAACTTTTTCCTCGATTTGCCACGCAGCGAAGAAACATGTTGTTCGAGAGATTAAAAATGTTTCTCGCACTCATCATCTGCCTTCTTAAATCAAACAGAAAAAGAGTGTCTTTCATAGATTAATCAGCAGCTTTCATGATATTTTAGCTACACTTAATGAGACAGAGAGAGATAACAGAACAGAGACCAACACAGTGAGAGGAAAGATACGGAGAGTTGGAGAGGAGAGATTAAAAACGTCTTTTAGGAACAGATTTAAACAGAATGTGAGCGCAGGAGAAGAAGAAATGTCCTGAATAAATGAAGCTGACACAAAAATCCAGACGAATACCGAATCTGCTCCTCTTCCAGATGTTTGCTGAGTACCTTCACGAGACCATTTGGCAGGAACAAAAACTACATGTACAAAACTGATGATGGTTGTGTTTCTGCTGTTTCTCTGCATTTCAGGGCTCACGTCAACACGTCATTCAGGCGAGAGAACAGCGAATAACGACGTCTGACTTTTCTGCCCCCTGGTGGCAGGACTAAGACTGGCACTGAGAGAAACAGAAACCGAGACGTGGTGCAAAGAAAAATCAACACAGTGGCTTTAAAGCAGCTTTTACTCCTGCATGCGACGGTTCGAGTCGGAGCATTTCTCGCTGTTTTTACGGCCAGAACTCATAAGTCAAGTCAGTTTTATACAGATAGCACAAATCACAAATTAGCATCGAGGGGCTTTTCAATCTGCACGGCCCATCTGTCTCTTTCCCATCAAACAAATCTGATTTGGAGCTTTAAAACTCTTTTTACTGACAACCGTGGAAAAAGTGACTTTTTAAAAAATCTATTTAAAAATATTGGTGTTGTGGCACCAACTGGAGCCCAATGGAGCCCTGCCTCAAAGCTGTGGTATAAACAGAAATAATGTACACATAAAGATGATATCTGAATATTAAGCCTGCAGTGGTGGATCCATTCCACATGGAGGTTCAACAGACGGTGACCAATTCTGGGGTCTTGACCTCAAATTGAATATGAGGGATTCACAGGTATAGAGTAGCCAGACATAATACGCCCGTAATGTTTTTAAATGGTTTGGATTTCCCAGTGAACTTCCTTAACCCGGGGCTTACAAACACCACAGTCATGCACGCAGCAAACACACACACAGCTAATACCCATTCATCGTGGCAGACGTCATGTGGTTCTCATTCAGTCATGTGTAATGAAGTTAGCCGGGCCGAGTGGGACCATATTATCTGTATTATGCGAGTGTATGTTGCAGGCGCAGACGGTGAGTGACGGGTGGAGCTGTGGCAATAACACGAGGTGACCTGAGTGAGAACATGAGGATTGCATCTGCCCTCCAAATAAAACTGCTGAACTCTCAGTGTCACCTTTCAGACTTTTGGCTTTTTCTGATTCTGCAGAAGCAAAGCAAGAGGGAGGAATCAGGGTTTGGAGAGACTAAGAAAGAGAACAAAGGCAGAACCCACAAAAGAGGAGAGATAAAGGTTACTTCCACATTAAGGCAGATTCATGTGAAAGCGCTGCGTACATGTGGAAAATGACTTTCTTTTCTGTGCTGACACACCAACACGATGGCTGAACCAATGCTGCTTCCTCCTCGGTTTTGTTCATGAGGACAAAAAATGTGCAGAATTTTGAATATTTCCAACTTTGGCTCACTGAGACAGAGAGCACAGCCACCTACCACTATTAAATAAATGCTCTTCTAAAATATATGCACTCCCAAGAGCATTTTAAGGTGTAAAAAGTGTGGGTGGAGGACCAAACTGGAGGAGAAAATATGCTTAATTAGTTTCATCGAACTGATTTTGGGTCATCGGCGACGTAAAGTTGCCCATGCCTCCTCCCAGCTCCTCCTCAGTTCTTCATGGGGGTGCCTGAGGTATTCCCTGACCAGAGGTGATTCATGAAACCTTTGAGGTCTTCTGGGTCTGCCTTGGGGTCTGCTCCCAGTTAGAAATGCCCAGAATGTGTTCAGGATCCTGATTAGATGCTGAACCACCTTAACTGGCTGCTTTCTGTATAAAATTTCATTTCTTTAAACAGAAAAGTCTGTTTGATCTCCGCAGAAATCCATTCTTTCATTTTTGGAAAAGTGCGGGTCCTTGGAAAGGTTTAACAGCCTGAGCTGGTTATGTTTCATCGAGACTAATTACACATCAGTTGAAGGTTTATTGGATTTAAATGACTGCCATTAAAATCTGTCACGACCGCCAACTTCCCGAAGAGTTCTTGAGCCACATTAACGCCTCGGTCAAACTCGGCTTCTGTGACAAAACTGTAAATAAGATCTTTAGCCTCGCTCTTGTTTTGGGACTAAATCTAAAAAACCTGCACCCTGAATTTCAACCTGGAGAAGCAAATGCTTTTGATAATTTGCACCAAAAAAAGAGAGAACCGTGTCCTCTCACTGCTGAAAACGCCCCGAGCTACGAGACTCAGAGGAACAGAAGTGCTCCACACTCTGCAAACTTTTAAAGTCTGCCTGTCTCCATCAGACATTCGAGCCTGACACAGGCCTCCGCCCAGAGCTGGACATTTGCTCTCCTACTTAAAACACCTTTACCTTTAATCTTTGTCTTTACTCCATCAGGGAATGCAGGGTGGAGACAGCAGCTGTCCTCTCGCCCATCCACCTTGACTCGTAGTTTATGTAATCTGCAGGCCCAGCGGGGTCAGAGCGGCTCCCTCCTTCTGAGAAATCCTCCCCTCCAACAGATACTTTCTACATCTGTATCCCGGCTCCAGCACCACCAGCCTCTCTTCTTCCCTTCCTTTTTGTAGTTGTCGGCTGTGATCTGCTGTCAGCTCCCATCAGACAGGTCAGGTGGAAGACAAGAGGAGGAGGAATACTGCTGCTGACCTCTTCCTCTGTCTCTGTCTTGCAGAAATGCAGAGAGGAGCTGAGATTGTAGGCAGAGGCTTTAGCTGTGTGTCTGACAGCACACTTCAGCTGCCATTGGAGACGGTAATGCAAAGGGTCATTATCAAATCCAAAAAAATGTCAAGTCAATATTCCTGCCTTTGCATTTATTTTGAAAACAGCTTTGTGAGGTGGATCGTCCGCTTGACATTGTGTTCAAAACCCACCGAGTTGTTATTCTGTTCCAGCCCGATTCGTCTCGTCTTCTTCTGTCGTCTTCGTCTGTCTTCTTCGTCTGTCTTCTTTGTGATTTTCTAAGAAACCAAGAAAGAATCGAGCCGCGTTGTCTGCGACAGAATAAAGGTGAGGTGACCCGAGCATGAAGTTCCTTCTGACGCCACGGAAAGATGAATTTCCATTGGTCAGTTCAGGGCCAGCATCAGGCTGTAGAGGAAAAACTGTAACCTTGAACACATGAAGACATTGTGACACAGACGCTCCTCAACTTTCCTACATCTCTCTACATGTTAACCAGTCAGGTCGACCACGAGCTGAGACTGTGCAGCAAACCGTGGATTAATTAAGACAACAGAAAGCCCAAGATGGCGAACATCAGCCAAAAACATCTTCAGGCTCTGTGCCTTCATCTTCATCTTCTTCCTGCTGGCTTCCAACACACATGAACAGCATATTTATGTACTGATACATCTTCATGAGCGAATGGATCAAATCCTGAGCATACACAGAGTGATTTTGGGGTGTTGCTCAGGTAAAATGCATTGGTTTCTGCGTGGAAAAGCCTTTCTGGGTCAGCGAGCATCACGTGATCCTGCACTCTGGTCACTTCACCAAGATTACAGCCTCTTTTTACGGAGATTGGCTCTAGAAGCAGTCACTGATGTAACACTGATGACATTATGGATATACGCTCGTGATCTATTCAAATCATTGCACAACCTCTCTCCTACTAGACCCTACTTTCCTGTAAGGCACTGTTTTATAGATATATTCATGGTTTTGCAAATGCTGTACTACTTTACTTCAATTTTGCTGTTTTCTGCTTCTACTGCACCACATTTCAAAATATAAATAATGTACTTTTTGCTCCTCTACAATTATCTGACAGCTGGAGTTACTACTCATTTTAAAAATGAAGAATTTACTCGTAAAACATGTGATGACTTTATAAAATATGATGCTTCCACCAGCTGTAACATCAAATACAGCTTATGTTAAAGCAGCAGTAATAACGGGTACGGGGTCGGTACTTTGAGTACATGTTGCTGTTAACACTTTTGTACTTTTGCTTAAGCGAAATGTAACACTTTTACTTGTAATGAGTATTATTACAGAGATACAGCGTGGGATCATGGGAGTTGTTGTCTTTGTTGTCACTCACTCTCGTATCTTGTGATGTTTCCTGTGTCGTCATTGCGGGCGACCAAATGAAAAGTTACCTTGAGTAACAGGACAGATTGTCTGGGTCTGAACATTGTAGGAAATATTTGGGATATTTTAAGTCCAAAACAGAAAACGCAGGTTCGTCGTTTTGAGACGTTTTAACACTGAAATGTTTCATATTGTGCGTTTGAGTAAAAGATTCGAGTTCGTCCTCCTCCTCTGTGGTTTGGGTTCATGGGAAAGTTTAAACTCACTGTTCAGCAATGAGTGCAAGCATAAGATGAGAACAGATGTGTGTGTGTGTGTGTGTGTGTGTGTGTGTGTGTGTGTGTGTGTGTGTGTGTGATACCATGCTGTCAGATTTTATTTTGGCCCTAATAAATTGTCTCACTGAACTGAAAAAATTGCTGATTGTGTCATGTGAAAGTCAGTGTGTTGTAATTGCTGAGACATTGTCACTAATTACCCGACCATTAGCTTCCACTTCACAAACACCGTAAAACAGATCCAATCTCAAATTCCCGCTCACACTGAGACGGAGCTCGTTAGGCACAAGTTTCAGGGTCACACAAAGAGAGAAGGGGGACAGATGTGGGAAGGAGATGTGGAGAAAGGCTTGATGAGAAGATAACGAACAGGGATAATAAGACAGAGAGAAAGATTAAGAGAGTGTGAAATAAAAGGAAAAGAGGAGCGACAGCACGAGGATCGATGAGAGGGAAGGATCAGAGGAGAGCGGCAGGAGGGAGCAGTGATGCCAACCAGAGTTTTAAGGGACAGGACTTGTGAGGTTTACAAGCAGCTTTAAGCGGACTTTTGGGGGTGTTAAGGGTTTTTAAAGCCTGTTTTTTAATGGCAGAGTACAATTCCTGTGGGTGTGAAAGCCACTTCAGGGAAACACAATTTAGACCTGCACAAACCACGGACAGCGCCTCCAAAGAGGACAGGCCACACCTCCAAAGACAACAGACCCCACCACCAGAGAGGACGGACGGCGCCTCCAAAGAGGACGGACAGTCCTCGATTATCATTTTCGACAGATTTCCCCCTCAGCAGCCTTCATGGATTTTTAGGAAATACCTCTCTGCTGTGCGTTTCACTGAACACTCACAGTCCTGATTAAATGTACTAATACTGCTTAATAGTAAAATAATATTGGCTCTAATTATGATTAATAGAAAAAGTCAAGTACACTGTTTCCTTTTGTTTCAGTTTAAAGTATGTTTGACAAATACTTTTAAAGATGCACTCAGATGAATACACCAATTCAACAATCAAAATCAAAGTACTTATAAAAAGTGCACTTTATTGTAAGTGTATTATAAATTTTACTTAAGCGTCCTAAATTACAAATATTTTTAATAGTAGCGAAGTGTACTTATGGAAAGTATACTTATTTCAAGTCCTTTGTAATACTCTGTTAGCATGTTTATTAAAGTGTACTTTAATTTCACTTCAGTTGAAGTATATTTAAGCATATTTCCAACACATTGCTGATACACACTTGTACTACATGTTTTTTGAATCTTCATGAATCCTGATTTTCACCGGTGGACTTCAGGACACTGAAAGTAAAACGTTGTGCCAATTTAGCAACTATTTACTCTTCAGATATACAAGTACTACTCAAGCGTACTTCAAGAAGTATAGTGTAAGTGGAATATTTGTCACCTTTGCTGAGCGTCACGTGCAGGTCAAAGCGCTCCGTCCAGGCTTGAATCACGCTGTTCTCTATGAACACGTCCAAGCTGCTGTCACATCGTCTGAAGTGCAGCTGAACGCGCGTGAAGCTGTTTTTTATTCCACTCGGCAAATGAAAAAGCAGAAAACAGAGAAAGAGATATAATTAGGACAATTTCTTCTGGATCACAGGCAGCTTTTAGTGCGGCTATCATACGAGGTGGCGGCTAAATCGCTTTCTACTGTTCTCTAATAGGGGCAGATAGAGACGGTAAATGAACTGTGGCTGTATTACAAGTACCCTGGGAACTGGACAATTAGATGACTGTGAGCACACGCACACACACACGCACGCACGCACGCACGCACGCACGCACGCACACACGCACGCACGCACACACGCACGCACACACACAGAGCAGCAGTGCTTTCCAGTTCTTCTGGTGAGGGACTTGTGACACACATGCATATGTACCAGCTTACGTATACCTGCACACACACAGTGACAGCCAGCTGCAGGTGAGCTGTCGTGAATTATACATACACGCGGCGCTCGAAATCAGGAGAAGCCAGAATTCAATTCCCTGCGAGGACGCACACATACACACTCGCAAACACCTGAAACCTGATGTCAGTGGTCCAGCAGGGCCTTGTTTATGGGATGTGCTGGACACAGGAGCTGGTTAACCGGCCTTAATGAAATCACCCATCAGATGCCCACAAGGCAGGCAGTGTCAGGCTGCACCGAACCTCCATACAACCTGTCAAACCAGCTGTGCTCAAATTTGTCATTTCCACTGTTGAATTATTCCCACCACATGCTTAATATTTTCTTTTGTTTTGTCTTTCGCCAGCAAGATCGTTCAGCGTCGTGGGTCACCTCATGTTAAGCTGCTGTACAGTTTTTCAAACGAGCTCGTTAGCTAATTTTAACCACGTTTTCCCAGACAGGTGACAAAGTGATTAAACAGAAACATGGAAATCTTTAATTTCCAGGAGCAAATATGTGATAAGGCATGTTGAATATAAACATTTTAAGCTCAGTATAAAGGTTCCATTGTTGTGCTGATCAAAGAAAACACATATTAGACAGTACAAATGAGACACAGTGTGTGTGGACGTACTGCTATTTGTGAGGCAGAGTTACAAGTCTGACATTTAAGAGGCTCAAACCCGACGACGCTCAGTTTACCTCATTTTTATTTCCCTAATTAAACTGCCATTATCCTCCTTTTTGGGGTCAGCCTTTAAAGTCATTGTAATCTATTAGTGCAAATATTCAAAATAACAGGGGTGGAAGAAGTACTCAGACCTTTAACTGAAGTAAAAGTGACAATACCACAGTGTAATACACTTTTACATGTAAAAGTCATGCATTCAAACCTTTCGTCAATAAAAGTACACAAGTGCTGGCATGAGAAAATACTTATGGTACCATAAGTACAAATACTCATTTTGCAGAATGGCCCATTTCAGAATATTACATATACATGGATTAGATTACTCGATTACAGTGATCAAAGTATCTTTATTTTCCTGTACAGGACAACAGGTTTGCAGCCAGGACAGTACAAAAACACAAAAGCACGTAAACACTGTTTGACAGCCAGCAGCAGGACGCAGTGGACAGAGCGGCTCAGTCGAGGTCTTCGCATGTGAGACAAAGCTAATGCTAATGCTAGCAGGCCTGAGCCGTCTGCAGTGCTTGTGATATCGAAGGCAGAGGAGACTCGGACCAGCAGCAGGCGATCCTCCAACACCGAGTTTGATTGAAAACAGGCAAAAAGGACGGAGACAAAGTCAACAGCAGCTCTCCGTCTCATGGACGTGACGGCGAAGGAAGCAGCGTCACCTCCAAAGAACAAAACTGACTCGAAGTTGTGAAAATTGTTACAGACGGCAGCAGATGGAGACAGCTCCGCCGGTCCTTCGACAGTCCTCCTCTGACTTTCTCTCTGTCTCCATTTCCCTCGACCTGCCCATCGCCCCCGATTCCTCTGTACCCATGTGCCCCTCTTTCTTCATCTCTCTCCATTTCTCGCTCTCTGTCTCTCCCAATCCTTCTCTCAGTGGGCGGCCTCCAAGAAAAGGTGGTCCACTTTTGAATGTGCAGCTTCTTTGAAGTCCAGCCATCTCTTCTCCTCTCCCATGCAATCTGTCTTTCCTCCCCTTTATTTTCCCTCTTATCTGCTCACCTCCCCTCATCTCCTGGTCTATCGTCATCACCCCCCCCCCCCCCCCCCCCCCCCCCCACACACACACACACACACACTGCTCTACTTCTTTCCTGAGCCTCCCAAACTTTGGGTCCTCGTTTTCTGCAACTTTTCTTCCCTCTCCACCTCCTCTTTTTTCCATCTTCTCTGTTGTCTCCTCTTCCCCTTTGATCCAGTAAGTTTCAAGTATTTCTCCATTGGCTAGGAGGCATTTCTCATTGACCTGACTTGACTTTGACATTGGACTTTTGTACGCTTTATTAAAGCTCAGACTGCCCTCAACCAGCAGAGGTCTTGCACGGGAAATGTTGAAGAACTCCTGCTATCTGTTTCCCAGCACATGCATTAAAACATACTGGTACCAATCTGCCACCGTGAAATACATTATGTATGTTCTGCACGTGCAGGCCACACATTGGATGAGTGTGCATGTTTGAGCACAGCTAATGATTAATTTAGTGATAAGATCTACATGTAAATAGTGTCTCCTTGCGTATGCGTCCATCAGAAACTGTTTACAGAGGCTGGAAACAAGCTGGCAGGAAACCATCCGCACTCTTACCTTTTGTCAGACTTTCCTCATCGTAATCAAACAGGTGCAAAATTCAGTTTGATTTGGTCGTTTGACCTTTAAAAAAAATTAACACGTTCATGTTTGTATGGTGCCATATTTTCAGTTTCTACGCATTAAGTCTTGAGACTTGATTCAAGGCTCTAACAATATAAACACACGGGGAATTGTCAGTTATCATACGTGGTGGTCGACTTCTACTCATAGAGACGTACTGTTAAATGTCAAACTGTGGGCTTGTGCGTCAGAGGAGGACGCTGGATGTGCAGTCCTGGAGGAATCCTGCAGGACTGCTGGACGAGGACATCGTGTCTTCTTTATTCAGACAAGATGGGAAGGTCAGTCCTCAGGAGTGGACAGGAGATGATGCTCGGTCGGCTTTCCCCGATCGCTCATGTGAAGGACGCCTTGCAGACAGAAGTGTTCCAGTCCACCTCTGATAAGCTGCTTCAGAAAACATTGAGCATTTTGTTTGAGGTAAATGAACTTTTTGACCTACTTAATGTCACATAGTCCACCCACAGGTGTGAAACAGGCCTTCTCAGGTGTCAGCTGATTGCTTTCAATCCATTTTTATCAACACATCTTAACACCTGTTCCTTAAGTTTGCGGTGCAGCAGACTGTTTAATATGCATTGCTAAAACATACTTTCATTAGAGAGCTTTTACTGATCTCATTTGCATTTGAATGTTTAATGTATCTTATTAACCTTTGGGTTTTACTATTTTCTTTTTCTATTGCTGCTTTGTATTAATACCTAATTCCATATTTTAGTTTCATGCCACCCTACTTCTTCAACTGCAAGTGCCAAAGTTACAATACTTATTTTCTTAAAAATAAGAGGAAAAACAAGGAGGTGCTGCAGAAGCAGGTACGTTGGGAGCAGGTAGCCTTTGCGCCTTCAACACGTGCCTCAAAAAATCTGCTAGGTTACTATTTTCAACACATGTGTTTACCTGCAGCGGTAGACATGCGTCCTTTGCGTGATACATCTTGTTGCAGTGAGCCGACTGTTCTAATTTTAATTCATTAGACTCAGCTCATTTGGCTCACAGCAAAATCCAGCATTAGTCAGACAGCACCATGTGTTAGGGAGGCTGAGAATAACACGTATAGATGCTGCCTCAGCATCCGGGGCAACGCTGCTCTGCTTGTTAGCCCCCATGCATGAAGCAGTTGAGCTTGAGGGCCACAGGCTCTGCTGTGCGTGGAGCAGTATGTCACATATGTACATTTACACACAGGAACTCACTCATTTGGATCCATTTGTTTCTTCAATAGAAGGATGATTCTAATCAAATAAGCAGATTCTTGTTTTGCATAAAATAGTGTATTTAATATTAAAAATGACATCCCCTCTTCCATTTTTCCAATGCTAACAGGCTGGTGAAGGCCATCACCCCCGACCTGCATTATTTACATCATCAGATCGGCTGGTAAAGTGGAAGCTGCATTATGCAGCGCGGCACGTCGGCTGCCCCAAATGGCAGAGAGAGGTAGCTATTAAAATAAAGGCGGCAGAAATCTCGGGTGACATCAAGAACCTGCCCTTTGCATCTTGCCTGCTGGAGTTTAGCGAAGCACGTATTCATATTCGTGGTGTTGATACTGACCTAGCATCGCTCGTCATCACAAGCTGTGCTTTGGACCTCACGCTGATGCTACCTGGAAAGAGATCCAGCAAAGACTTGTTTAATGTTTCAACGGACATGATGACTCCTCTGCAGAATTTCATTGATCTGTGTTAACCTTCTCTTTTATTGCTTGGTTTGGAAACATAAATTGGTCCAGGAAGAATAGACTGTGAAGTCTCGTTAAAAAGGCCAGTAAGCTCTCAGGAAGGAGTCGGGCCAAGCTCCTGGTCCTTTGAATCAGGCAGGTCTTTAGGAGGGATAATGCTGTATTGGACTACCATGACCATCCACTCCAGAGGGACTTTGAGCTGCGGCCCTCAGGCTGCCTGCTCAGAGGGCTAAAAGCCTCCATGTCTGTTGAATCCCAGCATTACTGATATGTTTGATCGCAATTAGCACTTTGTCTGCTTTCTTAGCTCTACCCTGGTCATGTGTTGCACATTCGCAGTCTTACATATTTATGTTTGGTATGAATTTCCACCTCCCTGTACTGGATTTACTGTTTCCCTTTGTATCCTGCCTTTATGTGAGCCCTTGCTGCACGACAGATTTCCCCTCGGGTGACAATAAAGATAACCTTGAACCTTGTGTTTACAGTAACGACCAGTTTGAGTGCAGAACTATTCTATTTTCTAATCTCTTTCTTGTGTATTTCTGCCCTCCTCTCCTTTGTGATTCCTTCCCAGCATGATGCAATTACTCACAAGCTACAACCTGCAGCTCACAAAAGACAATTTCCTTGTATATACATTCAGACAGAGGAGCATATGCACTCGATGCATTACCAAAACACAGTATCTGGTCACTTCCGAGGGCTGGAATTAGTTTTTCCATTACCGTCTCTGCACTCTTCTCCTTTCTTCTCAGCAGAGCCCTCCACTCGCAGGTGAGCTCTCCCAGGAATACTTTAGCAGCGGGTGCAGTCAGGGTGGTCACGGTGATGCATGGGCACACAGCGCCACGGCGAGCTGGGCGGCTACGAGGGGCGAGCAGAAGGAGGGGCAAGGAGATGAGAGGAGAAGAAGAAAGGAAGGCATGAGAGGGCAGTCTGAGAGGTTACAGGAGCAGAGGAAAGGAAAAAGAAGACGGTGGAGGATGAGAGGAAGGGGCAGAGAAGAACAGAGAGGTGAAGACGGAGCGGAGAGGATGGGAAGTGGAGGAAATATGGAGGGGAGAAAGGCGAAGGGAAGTTGGGCTGACTTCAAAGAAAAGTGGGAGATTAAACACTGGACCACCCCAGCATGGGGGAGTCCCACTGGGGAGGGACAGACAGCGCAGAAGAGACACAGCGGGGGAGAGCGAAGCACATGTATGCAACACACGGCGCCATCATTTCCACTTTTCCCTCTGACTGCTGCGGCACGCTTCGCTTGATGGTTTGATCCATTCCTGCCAAATATGAGCAGCGTTCGTTTCCATCTGCTCAGCGGACTCTTCGTCCTGCATCGTGTTTTCCCCCTGCGTCTGCACTGCTCCTCTTCATGAACATAATGAGTTAATTGCGAGTGATAACTGGGTAGCATTCATAGCACATGAACAGAAAACACTGCAGTTTTGCTGGTTATTGTTTTTCCATATAGTCAACAAAGAAATGCAGAAGTCTGACTGCCGCCGACGGTCAATGCCAACTTTTTTTTTGGCCGACAAGCTTGTTAATTGTCCGCGTGTTGGCCTGAAAATGAATGTTTGGAAGATTTCCCCATGTTTCCACACTGTGGGTTAAGAATGGGGCTTTGGAAAATGTCCTGGTCATTGTCCGTCTCTCAGTAATCACCCATGTCTTCCAACATCGTCGCAAGTTTCTCACTTTCTAAACAGCCTCATCCCGTCTGTGAAGTCACAGTCGGACAAAACTTGGCTGGCCTGCCCTCAAAAAACCTTCAAGAGCTGCTTTTGCAGCTTTTAGGCCATTTTCAACAAGCACAGTGCACTTTACATTGCAACTAACCATTTTTAAAATCATTTCTCTCAGATTTTTTTGTGTTTTTCTCACCATTCAGGCAGCCATTAGTCTCCATTTACTTCTATATGCTACAACAATCAGATACAGATGTGTAGCTGTGGATGCAGCAAGTTTCAAGAGCCTGCTCATTGATTTTCACATCAAATGGACCATAATGGACGCCAGGAGCGACCTGAAAGGCAGGAATATGTTGAAAAAATGTAAAATGTGGCAGCGTGTTTTCAAGGTTTTGGCAGCGAGAAGTGGACGTACCTGATTTATAGCAAGGAGGACAAAACTTAGAGAAACACCGGACAGTCCTTTAACATCTGGATTATCCCACTCACACAGATGTGACGTCACACAAAGCATTCACATACTAACAGCGTCCTCAGACACACAAACACAGTTTACGTGTACGGACAAAATCACTCATATACATGAATCCTGACATGCAAAACCGCACACTCACACACTCACACACTCACACACACACACACACACACAAACAGGATCTTAAACCTCATTACTGCGATGCACCCACTCACTCAAGACCATAATCAGGTTTCGGCCTGCTCAGTGCGTCTCCCGGCTGGTGACATCCATCATGGCAGCCGGTGCGAGCAGCTCTGTGATGAAGAAGCACAAATCTGATAGCTGCATTGATTCATGCCATTATGAAATTACAGGCAGGCTTCAATCCAGTAATGCAGCATTCATACGCTGTCAGTGGTGAATGGTGTTATGGAATATGGCTGTTCACCTTCATATAGCCCTTTATTAAATCGATAGCTGGAAACATAGTCTGAATTTTCATTGAGTCTCAGTTCTCATCAATAATTGCTAAGAAGGATGTAAACTCGGGAACAGTCAATAATGAGTCATAATGAGACGAGCGAGGACGAGTGCGGATTTTGGATTTTAATATGAAAAAAATCACATCACGTTCAACAAACATTTTCTGATTTTGTTTTGCACTTTAAGAAGATTTAAATCTATAATTCGGTTGTTTGAACTTTTAGGTTGGGCCTTGAGTTCGTCTGTTCGGGATCAAGTCCTTGAAAGTTCCTTTATTGGGCCCCCAACCCATTTCATTCCACCGGGAGGTCAAAATATTGACTGAGCTTTGATTTACAGGAGGTGCTTAAGGGCCGGTTTCCAGTGCTGGTGTGTGCAGGTGAATTGCTGTGAGCCACTTCAGTGAAAATACTGCTGATGTCCTGCTACAACTACACCTATTATTCCATAATGTGAGTGCGAAAACAGCCTATTAGCCGGTGAGGCTGCGCTCTGTAAGGCTGATGTCCTCCTAATGGTCCCTCTGGGTGCACTGGAGAGTCCCAATATATCAGTCCAGCTCGCTCCTCACTCGCCCGTCTTCGTTTTCAGACCCTTTATTCTGCAGCAAGGACAGCGGAATGACAGAGTCCCTGCTGCAAAGATCATCTGGTTCGAGGAAAGGTGCCTTCAATTTACCAAAATATTGCTGCAGGTCAGAGGGTTATGCTGTATTTCAAAACTTTTGCTCCCAAACAAGCTGTTCACCTGTTAAAAACAGGTGCCCTCTCTTAAAAAATTGCTCAGACAAAAAACTCAAATGGACAAATACGACAAGCCTGATGTTACACTATGATCCATAATCAATACCAGAGCCTTTTCATGCATGAAGATCACATGACAGCTGTGATCTTCCTTCCTTTCAGCTTCATATTTCCCAGGAAAAGGTGAGCTGTGGGCGCGACGTCTGAAGCACACTCCGCTCAAGGTGACCAGTGGTGCTTGACCTCACAGAGACACACACACAATAAGTCCACTCAATTTGTATTTTTAATTTACAGTCACGGCGCCACAGAGCAGGGACTCACGCTGATCCACAGACTGCAGGAATGAATCCGACCTGGCCGTGTGTGCTTCTGAGGAGGACGCCAGCCGACGGCTGCTCGGCTGCTCGGAGTCTTCACGCGTCTGAGAAAGAGCAGGTTTCTGAAAGGACGTGTTTATTGATCACGCCTTTGAAGAGATTCTCCAAAGCAGCGAGCCCAAAACAAACAGCTCTGACCTGAAACTTAATTAATGAAGAAGGATCTGGATTCATGGAGCTGAGGCGCTTTCACATTCTCTCTTCTCTCTTTAACTTTCTCAAAGTTTTTTAACTTTGACAAAAAGGTCTCTTAAGTGTTAGATTTGAATTCATATTCCACACAGCGAAACACTAATATCAGTCTAACAGACAGCGCTCTCTACTGTGGACTCACTTTCATTGTGTTTTTCAGGCGTGTGTTTGCATCTAATGGAGCAAATGTGCTTCAATTAATAATATAATCCATATATTTAATCAACATACAGCAGCTGTCTCCACATCTGTCTGCAAATCTTCCACACCAAACTGAAGACAATGCTTGGACCTACATGAACACACAGGGGGCACATTGACTCACCTCCAGACTGTTGACACCACGTTGGAGGAACTGAAAGAACACATATGTACAGTGTGCTGTCATTGCATGACAGGGAATTATGATCTCCCAGAGCAAACCAGGCAAAACAGACCAAAAAACACCAACGTATGAGGGTTAACTTGAACAAAACAAGCCACCGAAAAACAATAATTAACTTCACAAACATCAAAAGGGAGGAACAGAACAATTTGGCAATTTCAGCCCGAATCACTGGGCCGTTCTCATGGTGCAGAGGTTTGAGATGCTGAAAGTCGCGTTCAACCAAAGACCTTTGTTGGAAGTCGCCTCATCTGGACTCCCCCCGACTCCCCCCCCCCCAATTATTTTCGGGGAGAACATGCAAACTCCACACAGAAAGGCCCCTTAAAGGGCAGCAGGCACCGAAGGCATGGTGGAGGACACGCCCCCAGCACCCACAGCACCCCAGGCGGGAATTGAACCCGGGACATTCTAGCTGTGAGGCGACAGTGTTACCACCGTGCCACCAGAAGCAGAATTGGATTTGTTGGCCGAGCGTTTGCACATACAATGTACCTGCATCGGAAAAAACAACAAACAAACAGGGACCATGCATCAAATGGTGCATCACCAAACAGTGTGGATAACAGACAGAAAGTCACGGAGGTCAACGCTTTCCTTGCACCTGATGATTTCATTTGAGTCAACATTCAGCGCTCTCTCTCTCAGGGTGGGGGGAAGGTTCCCGCTCGACCCCCCATCAGGCATCACCACCGGCTGGTCCGCACATCTCAGCGCTGTATCCTCGCAACGCCTCGTGCACTTATGTTCCACCGCGACTGTTTAATGGAAACAGTGTGTCGTCTTTTAGAGGCGTCTGAACCACCTTTTTGAGTGTTCACTGTGTTCATTCCTAATTTCAACCAAAGCACACAGTCGAAGAGGCCGCTGGACAGACTGCTGAGTGGCTGGCTGGAGTTTAGACCGGACGTTAGCTTATTGCGGGATTACACCGAAATGCTCCACAGTTCACATTTGCTCCTCGGCTACACGAGCTCCCGCCTGTGTCTTTCTGATTTATTCAGTTATGCAAATGAAGTTATGGCACATCTTTGCTGAAAGTCTCCCACAGGCATTTATAGTGACTGTATTAACAAAGAAAAAAAAAAAAAGATGAGCACTGATGCCAAGAACTGGAAGTTGGCTGCAGCACCTTGGCACACGATTAACCCGAAGTCGTTCCACGTTGTCGCTAAGTGCCTCAGCACTCGCTCAGCTTCAGAAGGGCGGAAGGGAAGTATTCTTGGACAGAATACTCAATCTGTTAATTACCTGACATGTTGGCCACGAACCGTTTGTGGCTATTCTGATCTCACGACGGTGCTGCCAGCTTTCACAGGATGAGGTGCGCCTGCTGCACTCGCTGCGAGGAGGCAGAAAACAACGGCGCGCAGCGATGTCGCCGCTCGGCGCCTGTTGTCGGCTGGAGCTTTATCGCACATTGTTCTGTGGAAATAAAGGGAATACAAGAAAAAACTAAGAGGCTGAAGACTGGAGATCAATGACGGTTAGTTCAAATCATCCGATTGTGTTCTTTAATTGTCCTCCGCATTCGGTGAATACGCCCTTCATTTCCACAATTACTTCATAAATTCAACCTTGATTCACTTGATTTTTGCTGAAAAAGGAAGGAAGTAGTAATTGTACAAAGTGTGTATTTTAGAATGAAACAAGACGCAGCTACAAACACTTCTGTGACACTGAGATTACATTAATGCTGTTGATTAGAAAAAGCTATCGTCTGAAAAATGTTCAATCTAATGACAAATGGAAATTTATTATGATGCATTATGCTATGCTAATGCAGATGTCTGGGGGGGGGGGGTTGATGTAATGATGTGCCCTGGCCAGGTGTGCAGAGCTGTTGATAACAGCAGCTATGGGACACTGCTTTAACACACTTAGCCAGATGTGCGCATATCATTATGAATAATAATAATAATAATTCCTAATAAAGTCCAGCTGTGTGCCTTAACTTCAACTTAATGCCGTGAGATTTTCATAAAGTCTGTCAAAGCAAATGTTCTTCAGCTCCTTTCACACTCTGCTGGATCTCTTTATCCTTGACACACATACAAACCTGAGCGGTGAACCTCTCTCCGTTACACACTGATCAATTTATCTCAGGTTTGAGGTCAGGGCTGCGTTTACAGTTCTGTTACCTCATGAGCATCACAGTGGCACCTTCCACTTATGCTTAAGGGCACTTTGGATCAAAACATCCATCATATTCTACAAATCATGACTCATTTCATATTCATCGGATGCTTCTGCGGCAGGTCATACATGTCTGCTTCTGGTGTCAAAAGCTGAATTTCAATTAGCATACAGACAAGCGTGAGCTCTGATTGAATATGCAGAGTATTTCACTTATATCCCCTTTCTGTCCCCTCGTTAATTCAGCATAAAAAGCTCCTCTGTTTTAATTATTTCCTCGCTTTTGCATACAATCATGTGGGAGCTTTGGATGCTAAAGACAGTTTCTCTTTTGAATATCTTACAGCGGGAGGTGTGTGCTGGATTATTTGTGCATGAGGCCACATGAGTAAAAGACCTGCAATGCAAGCACAAGCAGGGTTAGAGGTTTCCCATCGCCGGTGACACAGTGAATATATACAGGTACAATAAGGTCATCTGGATCAAAACAACCATCCTTTATTTATATTCAGCTGATGCTTTAATAGGTCCTGAAAGTCTCTCCCCTCTGTGAGAAGCTGAATAGTAAGTATGCCAGTGCCGGTGGTTTGATTATCACTCATGAGCAGCCACTTAATATGTATTATGAATGTTTCCCTCTCCCTTTCTTTCTTTCTTTTTTTTATTTTTTGTTCCGACAGCATGAGCCCGGCCAAAATACTATCAACACCATTACACAAAACTTCAGGAAGTACACTCCGAGAGCACAAAATGTTGGAATCACATGATCTGACGGTGTTCTCGCCACAGGAAAAGGCACGCAGGTGTTTGCTGAAGTGCTGGAAAATGGAATTAGTTGAGGATAAGGTGTAAGAAAAACTCCCTTTATTATTGTATGGTTAGCAACAGACGAGTAAAATGTGTGGTTACAGCGAGGCGGAGGTCTTGGTTTCAAGGTGTGTGATGATACAAAACCTCTGACCTCCTTTCTGACAGTCAAATCAAATCAAATCAAATCAAATCAAACTTTATTTATGAAGCACTTTTCATACACGATAAAATGCAACACAGAGCGCTTTAAAACAGTTAAAAACGTTATAAAAGAAAACTTAAAAACAGAGAAAAGCCGTCCCTCCTACCCTCCGTATGTACATTTGCACACACATGACTACACACACACACACACACACACACACACACACACACACACACACACACGGGATCGGGGGAAAACGCCACCTTCTGGGGCCGTCCACACTGAGAGGAGTCGTCGCAGACTATGACCGCAGGGGGTGCCCCCACACCAAGGTGGGGAGCCCCCCGCCCAGCCGGGCCGAAGCGACCCGGGACCAGCACCCCCAGCAGCAGACCAGACACAGCTCTCAGTGTGGAGGACCCCATGATATAAGATGACTAAAATAAATTAGACAGTTAAAGGAAGAAAAATACACGAGATAATAAATAAAGTAGATTAAAAAGGTGTCTTTAAGCTTCCTGTTTGTCCATCCAGTTTGGACACAGCGCTTGAATTGTGACCTGTAGAACAGTCCGATATGAACACCTGAGGACAGTGAACATCCTCAGATCGCACTTTGCTGAAAACCTTTGTGCCCTAATTGACAAATGATGCCATTTCTGAAAGAATGATGGACGAACCCACAAACGGTGACAAAGGAGAGCATGAAGCCGTGCCGTCAGCAGTCGACAGAACAAAATGTTCCAGGTGTGCGAAGGTGAATTCACATCTGTCACATCTGTGCCTTTTAATTGGGTTCATCCTCAGTCTCAGGTTTCTTATCTGAGGAGGCCCAAAGTGAGGTGTTAGATGGCCTCCAACACTCACTGAGCAACGTCACCTCATTTATTCTGCTCCTCTCTGCTCCTCTTCATCGACTGAATATTCCCCTTCCTTTGTGTTAGTGGAGGCAACAATATAAAACATTTTTGATAGTCCAAGGAAATCTTATTTTCCTGCAGTTTTATGTCAACAGACTGATGCAGCGGTTGTGATAAACATCCATTAATGTCTTGTTTTTCCTGTTTTGAGGGCCTCAGAGCAGAGGGGTTGTATGCTGTGCAGATTGGACTATATTAAAAAGACATATTGATTTAATATTGAATTAGGACGCTTTGGACATTCAGTTTGTCCTCTGCTGGTGGAGGTGCCATAAACAATGTTGAATAATGCAGTTAACATCTACGAAGATGAAATCTGAGCCTGTTTTATCTTTCCCTCCTGCTGCAGGATCAGATCTGACTGGATGACGTCAGGTGAAGCATCTAATGTGATGATACAGAGAAGAACTAAGAGAAAGCCTGAATCTGAGCTGGTCTTTCTGAGTCATTTGTGCTGTTTTAGCCATTATAACCTGAGGCGGCCTCTCGAACAACACTCTGAAACCACAGGGTTTTCTGAAAGATTTGACAAAACTGTCAACGTTCTCTGAAACCTTCTCCTGCAGCAGGTCGACACATGAAATAAAAACCGTTTTCAAGCTCAAACCTTTGATTAGAAATGATTGTGTTTGCCCGAAAAATCAACAAAGAACACAGTGATTTGTTCACAAGTGGCAATGTAAGAAAAAGTAGCCCTGCAAGAGCAGAAGAGGCGGTGTCCACATAAAAAAACATCCCACAATGCATTTCATCAGTCATGAATCTTGAAAACAGGGAGAAGCGTGCAAACGTTGCACCCGTCTTAAAGCGACATCGTGGCACTGGGTCTTAATTAAAACACTCAACTGGAATCTATTTGCTCACATGAATATTTTAGTGTTTTCAAAATCGTTGGAGATTGACCTGTTAATGGAGTGTGAGCCGCGCTCACACTCTGCTGGGTGTGTTTCACTCAAGTGTTGAAAATGTCATCAAATCAACTGATAGCGTCCAACGTGAAATAAGCCATCAAAGGACTCTTGATCACAGCTCGGACTGACAGGGAAGAGGCTCTTTCAGATCTCAATCCACAACTCCGTTAAGCACATACTTGACTCTCTGAAGGTCGAGTACGGCCGCGTGAAGCCGGCTCCCTGAGTTGATGTGTTTTCTGAAAACAATGAGTGGGTGGAATATCCATTCCCAAAAGCTTAGAGGTGCTACTACAAGATACATAATCACATTCCTGCTGGTGTACAGTTTTGTCAACATATTTGCTCATACAGTACCGCCACAGGTTTGAGGTCTCCTTCCCACTTCTGGGACTAAATTAACTGCCTGTTTGAGCAGCGGCAAAGAGGCAGCTCGCTCTCGCCGTCGATCCTCCTCCTCTCCTCATCTGCCCTCCTCGTTGACGCTCCTAAATGAGCAGGCCATCGCGGTAGCAGCAAATCATTAAGACGGAGCAGAGAAGGTCAAGTTCTTTATAAAGACGAGGGACAATTAAAAACCCACTGACACAATGCAGCTCTGAAAAGGTTAGCGTACCCTTCCAGCATGCACACTTTCACACAAACACACGCGAGGAGGCGTTCGGCGCACATGCCCACACAGGAAATACACACAAAAGTACAGACGGACAGACTGAAGCGTGCACACGCCTTACAGACATGTAGACAAAAGACTGTACTCGCCAGCATCCACAAACCCCAAAGAATGAGCTTATGAGCATCAGTTACACGTGTTGACGATTGCACAGACACACACACACACACACACGCACACACACACACACACACACACACACACACACACACGCACACACACACACACACACACACACTCTCCATAATGTCTGCAGCCGTGTGAGGAACATTTAAAAAGGCATAACGGAACAGATCCTAATCAGCTCAGAGGACATTGTTCCCATCTCGCCAATTCAGAAAATTACTGTAATGTTACAACCAATTTCCCCAACAGCAATTTTGTATCTGTTGTTTTATGACAGCTGCTAAGCGTGGGTTCAGGTTCCACACATGCAGCATTTATCCAGCGCCGACTTCCTCAATACCGACGTCCTTTGAGCACCAAGTTACTATCAAATTTTTGAGACGTACAGATTGTGTGTTGAGTTCAGGGTGAACGACTGACTGTAGCTGGAGAGCTAACTGCTAACAAACGAACGAGCTGGAACGAAGCTGTCATTTAATACAAGCATTATTGTTACATTATTTGGGAACTTTGAGCAATTTTTCAGCACCTGTGTGACATTTTGCATCAAATTTTAAAGACAGAAGTTGCTGCTTTACTCAGTCATTAGTTGTAGTCGTAGTTGCTCTCTCAAAACTCTGCTAATGCCTGGTACCTGCAGCATAAAAGCATGAGCATACTTTATGTGTCCATCAGGTGTTCAGGGGATCCGGTTACGCTTAGAAAGCAACACACTATCCAAATGTATGCGTGCACATATAGAAACATCAAACATGCAAACATGTCATCGGGCTGAAATGCAGTAAATGAATTAAGACGAGAGCAGGCAGGTTTAGCTCAGTTTGGGAAAGCATCTTGTCTCTGTCTCTGTAGCTGAAAGGCAATTTACTGTTACTGTGGTCCAAAAAAGGAAAAGGAATGGAAGAAGGTAGAAACAAAGCTTTCAGTGGTCGAGGGGTTAAAGTAGTTAGACTTCACAGGTAGAAATGGCTCCATACGAGCTCGGCGACACCGACGATCCAGAAGAGAACAGCAGAAACCTGACGTCGATATCCAGTTTAGGCTGCAGAGACAGACGATTCGAAAATGGGGAACAAGTGAGACAGGAAGCTGAAGTCCTGAGGAGGAAACTGACGGGCAGCTGAGACATGACATGATTAGAAATTTCCAGAGGAGACTGTAGCACTAAAGGGGGTCATCGTGGCATTTTTAGCTTAATTAGCAGCCGTCTTCTCGGTTTGTAACCTGCTTTCATGTGACGACTGTTTCAAACTGCATGCTTGAGCTGCCAGGGCTTTAAAACACGAATTACCACTTCCCCCACATTGATATACAAAGCATGAAAGGAATCCCATCCTTTGCATTTGCAGAGTATTTCCTGTAACCGTGAACCTGCAGAAGGGACAAACCCAGGCGATTTCCTGTTGGCTGATGTACGTTTTCTTATTCAGCTAAATACTGCAAACAGAAGTCAGTTAAGATATTTTATTCTTGCTTTCTGCTTTCTCATCTTCCTCTTATCAACCGCCATTCTTTACATTTGGACCACATAAGCTCTGTCCATGAACCTGTGAAAAGGACAAGCCCGGGATGATTTCCGAGTGGCTGTCGGCCGTGTTCTCATTCAGAAGTGATAGCAGCACTTTAATATTGAGCTCACAGCGATGTGAAAGTTCAGACAAACATCACAGATTAGAGTCTTGGTTCTCTGATGTCTGGCTTTAGGGAAGTCTCGCTCATGTTCAGGAATACTGATTAGGCTGTGACTAATGTGTGGGTTGAAATGTGACATGTGCAGCCATTGCTAATTTCATATACCTGGCGTATGCTGTTATAGTAGATGACAGATACTCTTTGCTGCTACTTGATTGAGATGATACTGCACTATTTGTTGCCTGGAAATTTACAGTGTAAGTGCTCTTGCATAGTTTCTATTTCTATCTATATCCTCTCTTTTATTCCATATACCTCTCGGTTTTTAATTTCCTGTGTTTATTTGCACGTGCAGCTGCTGCTTCCCCTGCAGGGATCAATAAAGGCTCGTCTCACCTTACATTGTTCGTAGCCATAGGTTTAAAATGCATTATGACATGTTGGTAACAATTTAAAAAAAGTGATGTTTTCAATCTTTCCAGGAGGAGATGAGTTGTGCTGAGAGAGATACTGAGAGCAAAGATGTGGGTTGTAAACCTTTTAAAGCTTTCTCTTGAGGAAGTTTAACGGGCTAGTTAGATAATGACTGTGTCTATCTGTCACACACAGCGCTCGCAGCTATTCATAGTGTGATTTTACATAACACTCAGGCAAGGAATTTGCATCTTCTTTTTCATAAAACACACTGGTGTACACGTTGCACCGAGAGCTCGCCTAGGACTGTCCGCAGCGGCGGGCGCCCTGCAGACCGCCGCAGACGACGCCCGCCTACGCTGAGATAAATGAAGCAGGAAATCTTTGCTTTCTAGGCCATAACACGAAAGCATCCTTCACCGAAGGTAATATCTACACTGAGTCATCCCTTTTTTCTCTCTACGTGAGAAAAAGTAGGTCTGGTATTTAAAGACCTATTGCTCATATGACGTGAGGATGTGCTTTTCGCTAATTCTACCACTCAGCAGGCTAAAGGCAGTGAAAGGTGTGTTTCTTCTTACATTCCTGTACGTACTCGGAAGAAACGTCCTCACAGGGACGTAAGATGAGGAAGATACTCCCTGCGATGACATTTTCCCGTCCAATCAGAGGCCAAACAGCTCTATAGGTATATGCAGACTGTCCAAAAACCACTCTAATTAGCAGGAGGTGGCTAGTTAGGAGCTAGTTAGCTACTGTCTGGTAAAGAAAATAGATCGTTTGGTCGCTAAGAAACCAGATGTTTTTCTCAAGAGTTGGTGGAGACCAAATCAGAGCTAAAAACGAGTATCAGGCCGACATTCACCAGCTGGACAGAAACATGACTGCTCGTCCGTCAGTGTTTTATTCTAACTTAAAAGACCACGATATGTCGAATATGAGCCTGCAGCATGTTGTGGAGCTCTACTGCCTCCATGTGGTCACAGATCAATAAATGCAGCTTTAAACACAAACGTTAAACACAAGAGTTAAAGTGAGAGCTGTAAGTGTTATAAGTGATCAGTGTCGTCGATGAAGTTTCATGGCATAGCGACGACACACACACATCCACACAAACAGCTCCCGCCCCTCCAGGCTGCTTGTTCATAATGTTTACAACGATCTGTTACCCACGGATGAAATGTAGAATCATCAATCAGATGTTGGAATCAGTTCCATGTGTCTCCTCCTCCTCCTCTCTCTTCCTCCCTTTACCTCCCTCTTCTGCTTCCTCTGTTCATCCTCCGCTCTCCTCATTCCTCTCATCCCTCTCCGTCTTTTACCTCTCTTGTCACGTGTCTTTACGTTTTCGCCTCCGACCGCTCCGTCTGTCTTTCTCGCGTCTGTCTTTCAGGGTCATGGTATATTTCCCAGGGTGTTCGCTCACGAGATTATCTCATGTTGGCGAGCTGGCCCTGCGGTAGAATTAATTGCATGAAACGCTGATAACAGAGACAAGAGGAAGGGGAGGGGAAGAAGCGATTACATTTGGCTCCAGTCAGATAAATAACCTCAGCTAACAACAAACATCAGTGCTAATATCCTTCCAGCTTACTTTCCGTTCTCCCTCCCCTTCAGCATCTTGTCCACCTCTTTCTTCCTCTCCCGTGGAGAAATATTAGCTCTCTCTGATTTAATTCTTTCTGCTGTCGTTCTCTTGACCTCCAACAATGAAGGCATTTGCTCACAGTTGTGTCAACATCGAGTGGCAGAATCTCAGGCACGCATACGCGCTAATGCTCAGTGTCAGCACCTCTTGAATGTGCAGAAACATTAGCCAGCAAACAGACACATAAAGCCACGTTCACATCCAGTTACTGTCATTCGGTCTGCAAACATGCATGCGAACTCATGCGTGTGTTTTCCTTCCTGAACACACTGGAACCATGTTCACATCTCATTAGCATTTCAATGCATTTAATACCATAATGCTTGCATGAATGCACATACACACAAGCCATGCTATGCTAGCATCTAAATGCAATGTCATATTACCAAAGTCAAGCACACACCGTGCAGTGTCGCACTGGTTTAAGCACAGGAGGACCGTGAATTGCCTTTCTTAACAGCACACTGCTGAAGACATGCAGCCCTGAAACGCAGCTTCACACTGCTTGAACACGGTTGGATGGATTTCAGTGCTGAGACAAGAGTTTTGTCAGTTTCTATTAGAAATCGAAATCATTATCTGCATGCGTGAAAGTATGAGAACAGATGAGGCCTGAGTTATTGCACTTTGGTCTCATTTCCAGGGAAAGCTGCATACTTGTATTCATACCTAGCAGATACATATAACCTGATTATGTTTTTCTCTACTAGACTGAAACGTAGGTCCCGAACACACTGCAGTCCAGAGGGGGCGAATGCACCAAAGCTGTAATTCAGGCAGGAGAAGCAAACATTTCCAACCACGGCCTGAGGAATTCAGCCACGACACTTGATGGAGGTGCTCCTTGGTTGCGTTTACCCTCAGCTGTTTGTCTTTGGCTGCATATCCAGTCTGTGCATGAACATGAATTAGAATAGAAAAGAGGTAAAACTCACCCCGAAAGGAAATTTTTGTCGGTTTTTCTCTTCAGACTTACAGCCTAATCTCCCACAGCGTCTCATAAGACAGGACTGACATCACTCAGGTAATTTTCTCAGACTTTTCCATCGTTCCCTGTAGAGCCACAGAGCGCTTGATGAAAATGCTATTTCGTAATCCCCATGATAAGAAAACAAATTCTGATGTCTAAAATCAGTGCAGTTTGAGCACTGTTTTTCATCATGTAGCACATAATCCGTTATCATTGATTTGGCTTGGTGAGACATTTCCTCTCCATGGGGCAAATCGTCTGATAATTACACATCCTATCATGTCTGACCAGTAAACAGGTTTTGAAGTGCTGTAGCTTTAATATGGAGCTGTCTTTGTGCCCCAGCAGACAGATAGACAGTAATTACTTCATATTAAAACCCCTCTCATAAGCTATAGTGATTACAGTTGCATATCTGGAAACTGCTGAAGTGATATTGTCAAATAAAGGCAAGGTTTTAAATGTGTAACGGGGAGAATTAAAGAGTGTGCTGCAAGAATAACTGCATAAACAAAGCGGAGTTGAAGGAGTGAGTGCATGCATGTGGACTTTGGTCTGCCATTGGCAGCTTTTATCTTTTTAGTCAGTCATATTCTCGGCTGTAGGACGTCTGTGAGACACTGACTGAGACTATGTGGAACCAGCAAGATTTACTTTGACAATGATGTCCACTTTTCACTTCTGGTCACGATCAACATTTTAATCCCCCCAAAATGTTTTCAACCACAACTCTGGCGAGGCGTAAACCAGAGAGGTGTTTTTATGAGCTCCCCTCAGCAAACATGCTGCCAATATCTCTCCCAGAATGAAAACCCATTTTACCTTCCAGTTACAAAAATGACCAAAACCTCTCCATTCAGTGACCTCTCTCTGTGAAAACATCAGTTTTCTGTTATTCTGTCTACCACATTTCCAGTCTTCAATACCAAGATCCTTGTCTGACTCTCGGTCCCAAAAGGCACCTGCAGCTGACCTGCAGGCAGGCCGCTCATGTCGACGAGATGTCATCACAGGAGGGCAGATTTGGCCCATAAAGAACCAATCAAACATCAGAAAGGGATGTTTTTCCAGGATTTTATTTGTTTTTAGGTTCTTTTTAGGAGAGTTAATATGGCTGATTAATAGGTAGATCGACTGGAGCAGAATAAGTACAACAAAAACACAATATACTATCAGCATCTTGGAGTAAAGCTTGAAGTCGGGATTTCCCGTTTTTCTGCCATGACTTGAATGCAGCACTGCACATCAAGGACCTGATTGACATGAGAAATCTTTCGCTCTGATCCTAACATGTTGCAACCAGTTGCAAGATAAGGTTAGTGTCGAGTATTTAATCTGGTGTTAACATTTTCAGGAAAACTCAACTCACATGTCGAGCAACATGAAAATGGCTCAGCGTCGTTTTTTCATCTCGACACATGAGAACAAGTTTTGAACCTTTCCTCACGTCTGTCCCAGTGACTGGATTTATCTTCAGCGCTCCGGCAACAAAAACTCCCATGTTTTGAATTCTTCACCTCAAATATATTCATCTAGTCATGCTCTTCTTTTGCCACGTTGATTAAAATACAGTCTTTGACTAGAGGAGGAACTCGAGGAACCTATTGCAGCATCTTAACCAGCTGGTGGATATGATAAAATATGGTAAACACTTGAATATCTTGACAGCTTTGTTGATCCTGAATGCCTCACAGTAAAACTGAGTTCATTCATTTTCACCATAGAGAGCTAAAGGGCTGCACTTCTCTGAGTCTGGCAACACGACGGCATTTTATATCCAACTGAGCTACAAAGTGTTTAAATGTAACAGTTGAACTGTGGACAATTAATTATGCTGGCTGAGCACTGCACACACACACACACACACACACACACACACACACACACACACACACACACACACACTGCATCTCTCCTGCTATCTGTCCCTGCTCTCACATACAGTTTTGCCTATGATCCCTCCGTTTTAAATCTGCGTAGCGGCGACCAAAGTGAAGCTTCACGCTGACGCTGAACTCAGTGTTTCAGGTTTTGATTCATCAGAAAAAACATCTCAGGCACTTTGAATTTCCTGCTTTAAAAGCAGGAGACTTGAAACTTACCGAACAGAATCGGAGTTGTTACCTCAGTTATGCTTCTGTAAATACATGTTTCTAAAATACTCACACTATGAGGAACCTCAGCAGTGACTAAAATAACTCTACCGTGTGTATATTCATGCAACGTTTCATCCAAACTGTAATTTGGCATGTCGGTTTTATACTTGCTCAATATTGCATGAGACAAGAGGTGGGAGAAAGTCTATAAAGCAGTTAAAAGCACAGTATTATCACAGGAAATGCTTTGAAAGGAGTTCTTCGTTCAGTCCGGAGGAGTGACATATTTGTTCCATAGTGCAGCAATGCACGCTGCAGAGGCGACGTGCTGCAGGCAGCCATAGACGTGAAGCGCTCCTCTGAGGTGTTTGTGTGACGCGACAATAACCCGCTCCACTGAGGATTCATTTCAGCTCACTTTTGGTCAGATACTGTTCAGCTATTGCGTGTTTGTCTCGCATCTGTCCTGCATCAGTGCTGCAGCTTCACGTCGCTTCATATCTGAATTCCCACAAAACAGCAACCGGCTGCAAGCTGGATTTTTCCCATCTCCTCCTCCAGAGGCTGGAATAGAAGCACAGCAGCATGAAAGAGCGTACGGTAAAGAGTGGAGCTCTAACGAGGGCTGCGTCTCTTTGTGGTGCTGATTCCTAAAACTGAACACAACAACTGTAATAACAAAAAGACCCGAGGCCCCAATTTCAGTGAAGTATCTCATGAGAGAAGTCTGTCAGCTGTGGTTCTTATAGAAAAGACAATGTGACCTCATTTAATTCTCCAGCAGGCCTTCAGAACCGCTGTTGCTAGTTAAATTACGCTCACATGAGACTTCTCTCAGTGCTTCACGTCTATTCTGGAGTCTTTACTGATTCTCAGGTCCCGGCGTTTGATAATACTTCTTGGTTGTTTGGTCTCAATGTCCTTCATTCATATGTGCAAAAAAACAAGACGAAAGAAAGATATATAAATAAACATTGATCCTGTTTCTGTGCCCAGCTCTTCTGGGAATGCAGAGTCTCAACCTTTATTATAAAATTAGTCTGGCGTGAGAGATTTCAGTACCAATATGAAGAGCTTGACAACCTTGAAAACGAATCACAGCTCCAGCGAGACCTCACACTTTCTTCTGGCTGTTATTTTTCTCTTTTGTTTCACCAGAATTGCAAGAGAAAGAGCTCAAGGATCGCCGTGCTGACTTGATGATGCTGAACACCAATAAATCACTGCAACCAGACGATACTGTAAAGAATGCTTCGACAACAGCGAGAGGGAGTTCACCAGAGTGAGTCATGACTATTTGTCAAAATCTAATTCGGGCTTTTTTTAACCCTTCAAACCAGAGGCTCAAATGGGAAATTAGCTTGCGTCGTGGGAACCAGCCTTATTAAAGCACACAAGTGTCCATGAGGGGGCCCACAAACAAAGGCCTGAGACGCATTATAAATCTCACTCCAACTTTACAAGGCTTTGTTTAACGCAGCACCAGACGGGAGGGAGTTCTGCGATGTAAACATTAGCACAGCGGTGATGTATGAACTGCGAGGTGAAAATCTTCACTATCAATAATCAGATAAAAACAGATTCAGATACACAACGCAGTGGTAATAGATGCATTGTGTGATCTGGCAGTTTCTCAAACTGCGCTCACAACAGAGGATGAAAAATAAGCATCATTAACTTGCTCTGGTCACCAGCAGACTTATTTCCCCTCTCACTGCTGCGTGGGGCTCGCTGCTTCTTTGGAGGGTCGAAGAATATCAACCCTGCCCTTATTTCACATTAAGTTTCTCGGGTGCGTCATGTCTGATGGAGCTGATCGCTGCCACTCTAGTCAATGTGTGCAATTAAACCGGGTGCGTCGAGTTTGCACCAAGAGTATTTTTTGACATATGATGTGTCAATCTGCACAGAGCAGGTCGAGCCAGACAGGAAGTCAGACGCAGGAACGTGTGGAGAATAAAACGCTGTGCAGATCCACCTTCATACATCAACAATAAGCGCAGTTTAAACAGACAGGCCATTTAGCTGCGGAGCCTAATTACCCACGACAGAAGCACAAATATCAAAGAAAAATGACCAAATCAGCCAACAAGTCAACAAAATCAGGCAGCTGTGTGAAGGATGAGACAAAGACATGTGAGCAGCTGTGTGAGCTCCAAATGGGACAGTTTAACTGATGATACGGTCTTTTAATGTTTGGAAGATTGTTCACTTTTGGTTTCTTTTGACATGAGCCCTGGTCTCCAGGGTGAAAGTTGACATTTGTTTGACCCATCCACCCCCACCCCCACCCCCACCCCCCCCCCTTTGCATACATTTACACTGGACCCTAAAGGGAACCTTGTGTGTCTGTCTGTGCATAAGATGGCGAGGGGCGTGACAAAGAAGAAGCGGTATTTGGCACTCTGAGCGTCACAGAGAAGCCGAGCCACACTGCTTAACTGCAAAGCATTCAATGAATGACCTGACTGAACCAGCTATGAAGCTTAAGCCCCAGTTAATGATCTCATTTAGTTAAGTGGAAAGACAAGAAAGTAAAAAAAGAAAGAAAGAAGAAGAACTGTGGAGTTTCGATTCTACAGCTGCTCATTATCCTAAAAGCTATTAGCCTAATTGAGAAACAACTTGTAATAGCCTGATAACTATTATAGAAGTACAATGTTCAGTGTGTTTGACACGACCACCACAGACAGCTGAGTCACCGAAGCTTTCCGAGGGGGGGGGTGCATGTGTGGGTGTTGAATTCTCAAAATTATTTGTTCACCAAAAAACAGACAGCGGAGGACATTTGTAGCACTAATGCAGATTTACAGTAATAACAGATGAAGGTTTCAGCCATGGCGACGCTTACTGCACAAATGTGAGAGAGGAGCTATTAGACGTGAAGGTGACGGAGCTGATGGAGTAGCACACAGCTGCGCTCCACCGCATCCTACATGGCAAAGAGCTGAAGACCTTTGACCCACAAGAAAGATTATTCAAGAAAATTCAAGGCTTAGGTTAAACAGCTGTGACCTCAAACAGGAACAAATATTTAGAAACTGCTCTTTTCCTCAATTACAAAGCAAAATGTTTCGCGTTAGCTCTGCTTTTCTCCAGTTAGCGCCGTAAGAGAGATGCTCTCTGTGCCTTTCACAGTCATGCAGCAGCTCACACTTTCTCTCTGAGTATTCCTCACAGACCCTGATAGCAGAGCTGCGTTTGGCTGTGGGTCTGACATATAGGAGCTGAGTTAGATCCTGCAGCGTGATGCACACTCCACTCATGAAGCCATAACGCTTTAATGGCCTGACAGAGGAAATTTGTGCAGAAGCACTGAAGTCAGGCAGTCTTAAAATGCTGTGCAGTGCAAACACTCACTGCATCTGTGGCGCTGCACACATTCGCTCTGCAGGCTTGTCATCCGCCCAGTTGGTGCATCAATTTCACTGCTGATTATGAGATCATGCCCAAAACAATCACATGACTGGTTCTCTGTAAAACTGTGAGGGTGAGCGACTTGTCCACATCTTATTGTGCATCGTCGCTGTGCTGTGTGTTCCTCTGTGACCGCCCATATGCACACACGTCCCCGCTGTCTCACTTAGAATTTTAGTTAATTAGCCACTCGGAGAGAAGTAAACGAGTGGGGACATACCGTTGATTAAAGTGTTATTTTGTTGATGAGAGCGTCTTCAAAGGGAGCTGCACTTTGAGCATTAGCAGAATAATTACCGCCCTGCTGGAGTAACAGGCCCAGTGGACAGACGGGGACGACACGCTCATGCAGCACATGCTTATCGAAAAGCACAAAGAACAACGGCGTCTCAGGTATTCTCAGCTGACAAATTCATTTGTAAATTCAAAGCTAAGTTGACAGTTTGAACAAAACGAGGATTTCAGGCGCAGAAGCATCATTCAGCCGCACACCGACACATCTCACTGCAGAGGGGTGTTGGTGGGAGGCTGGAGCGTAATAAGACATTACTTCTTTATTTGGCGCCTGCAGGGACACCAGTCTGTCCCCCTTCACTCGTCTCTCTTTTTATTTCATCCATCATTCGTCACTGTTTGTCAAGGAGTAGAAAAACAACTGAGAGCACTTACAGGTCTCATTCATCTTCCTCTGCTCTGTCTTTGATCTTGCCTCTTGCCTCTTACTTCTACTACCACCAACACATCTCTGGCATTTTCTCTTCCTCTCATGTCTGTTTGGCCCTTCAAACCTCTCCTTTCTTTAGATGATGCACTTGTTTCCTTTAAGGAAACTCGTAAAAGGTACAAAAACAGATCGATAGTTAATAGATTGAGTGGTTGAGACTAAAGTCTGCATGTTTTTTTCTGGCATGGTAGCTACAATTAGGTCTTTCTAACTTTTCCAATCGCCTTTGAGTTGAAAATAGAATAGAAATGTCACTTTAGAAACAGCAGCAACAATTAAGTTGTGAGGACCTCCCTGCTGAAAAACCTTTCCGTGTCCTTCAGCACTTATAATGTAAGCCGACAAGTTATTATAAAGCCTCTTCTCTCTGTAGGAGGTGGTTATCTCTGCAGTCTGTTTCAAAGTTCTGAATTTCGATAAAAAACATGCATTTCTGCATATCCATGACTCATACACGTTCTATTAAAACACATTCTAAGACAAGGACTTCATTATAAATCTATCATTTATTCACTTTTCAACCTCTTTCACGTCAACAAACTACAAATTGTTCTTATTTTTCGCCTTTGTCCGAAGCTCCGGACAGTTAACGGACAAACATCACATGCAGATTGTATCAGCTGCAGCTAATCAACATTAATGCGGTTTACTAAATTGGGTAAAGCTTATGTTGTTATTTAGCTAATGTGCTCTCTGCAAGCCAGCAAAACATGTCAAAAAGTAGAAAGAAATTTGATAATGCTGCCGAATCCCAACCTCAGTGACAAACCGCACATATGTGATCCAGCTGATCTACAGCTGTTTTCAAAATTAAACTATTTTTCTCACACTTTCGCCGATGCTGCTTCGCCTCACGTAATAAAACACATCAGACCAAAAGTCAGCGAGGGCGCATAAGGTCAAAGCAGCGAAGATCAAAGCTCCCATCAGCTCGATGAGAGGCGGCTGGCTTCAAACCTACAAAAGGCGGCGTGCTGCACACAGATAACTGAAATCAAATCAGACACAGCAAACGCCAGCGCTCCTCCATTCAGAAGTATTAGAGAATTACTCTCTGATAAGCGAGCATCCAACGACGTGTTTTCAGGTGACAGAGGCTCTGTGGCCAGCTGCTGAGGGGACTCTTGTGGATGTTTATGCAATCCAGTCACAATAAGCAGGCAGCAGCCCTGTTATTTAGCACCAAGAGTGGGATTTAAAGGGGTTTGAGCACAAATGGTTTTGGGAAACGGGTGTTTTTCTGCCTTTAAAAGGTTCTGCAGCCTGAATGTAACATGGTGAAAATGTCAAACCTGCTGGTTAGTTTTAAGGAGGAGGAAACCACGATACACAACTTTTTCCACTATGATCACAATGCACACATTTAAAGTCTCCAACGAACGTCACGCATTCAAAAACATGACATCCCCTCAGTCTTTTCATCAGTCTGCATCTCCTACTTTAGATCACATCTGTCTCCATTTGACTCAGAAAAAATGACATCAAAACACAACTGAGTCCTCTAACTACGGCTGAATTTGGTACGTGCGTTCAGCATGACCTCCAGATTTGACACACCAGTTCTGGTGCAAATTGGACAACAGGGTGCTCTGTGACATTTGCAATTAACCCACCCATGTATTATTCAAATGTCCTTAAATTCGGTATGCTCATCCTGAATGTGCTCCAGTGTTGTCATACTAAATTCGGTCCAGATGCAATAACTGGTCGTGCAGTTGTCTCACATTTTTAATTCGATGCCATGTTCTGCTTGTGTGGTTTGCACCTGCACTCCTGTTTGCACGTAAGCACAGATTTTTCCACCTTACGTCATCGAGGTAAGCTGCCCCTCGTCGTGCTGCTCCTCGCTCACCGGCAGCATGGTGAGCTGTCAGTAACCCAGCAGTCTGGCTCGTACAGCAGACCTCTCTTGCTGGTCCAGGGGATCACTGCAACAACCGTCCTGTTTCTTCCAAGCAGTTTTGTTACATAAGAGGAATGATGTAACGAGCCTTGTACCCGTGGAGCTTCTGTCCCTCTTGTTTAGATTGATGGTCATAGCTACAGTTTTGTGTTTAAGCTGGAGTGAAAAGCATGACAGGATTACTTCTGTCTCCGCCGCTGGAACTCTGGTCTCACCCCTCAGCTTTAACTCAATCTGGAACTCGAGGACAGAGATCAGGGGAAGTAAATGGGATTCAGGTGCTGCTTGTCTCATCGGCGCCCCCCCCGACTCGTGCTCAGCTGTACTCTGGCGATCATATAGGTGTTTCTGTTTTGTTCATGTAGCTGAGAGTGACAACAAAGGAGAGCGACGATGACAAGCAAGGTCGTGAGCTGAGCTCCAATCTGTTACTCGTGGAGTGTTCGCCTGAGCCCGGTGAGAAGCCTGGATGCCTTGAGGTAGATTTCTCTGGTTGCTGAAGAAACACGTCATCTGGGGTTAGAGTTGACTCACCGGGAGACAGACGAAAGCATCGCTGCCTTTAACACTGCCTTCCACAACATGCCCAGCTGTCAGATCTCTGCTCTCTATCTGCCAACCTGTACAGTGGTTTGGACAAACAAAAAGAAGCTCATTTTCAGCTGCACTCCTCCACGCGCAACCCCGATGGAGGTTGTCCTGATTAAACAAGCTATGCAGTTCATCAGAATTGAAGCATTAGCATAGCATCACAGCCGCAGATCCAGAAATAGCACCCATTTGACATTTAGCCTTAAACTTCCCCCAAGGACTCCATGCTATCTGCCACAACACACCCAGCTGTCACGTCATTGTCGCTTTGTTTGCTGACACTGACCCTCTGTCTGTCAGCCTCTGTCAAATGAAATCAACTAAAACAGTATACTCAGGAATTCACTCGGTGGCTTGATGACAAGTGTCACGACACTGCTCTTCGTCAGTGAAAATTAAAGCTGCAATGTGAAGCTTTTTTCACATTACGATAACAAACTCATAAATATTCATGTTTCTATCAGTCTGTGTGACAGTTTGAGCTTTGCTATGGCTTTGAAGGTGAGGCTCGCAGCCACGGAGTAGTCGTACCAACGTCACTGGTGGTTCGCAGTAAGAAACTAAAAGTGAAGGGCAGTTTCATAACTTCTGAAAGTCAAACCTGCATCGAACACAGGGGCAGTGCTATGAGCTAAATGCTAATATCAACATGCTATCGTGCTCACAGCAACTAGCATCATCTTCATCTCATTTTGGGGTGTTAGCATGCTAATATTGGCTGAGTAGCACTAAACAGATGCTACAGTGAAAGCCGGTATGAAAGTCATGAGTTTTGCAGGCATTTGCTCATAATCCAAAGTACTGGGCAAATAAAAACTTTTATTACGGTGCGGTGTCAGTTTGGAACAGTTTGTCTGCTTGAAAAGAGTTTGTCGAACTGAAAACTTGCAATCCAAAATATTCTAGCTGAGACTGCCTTCATTGGAGCCACATCGGTGTTAGGAGCAATTCTCGTACCCACAACATAACAGCGTGTTCCTTCAAACCAGGCACCCGGCTTCCTCCCACAGACCAAAAACATGCTCATTAGGTTAATTGGTGACTCTGAAATTGTCCTTAGGTGTGAGTGTGAGCGTGAATGGTTGTTTGTTTGGATATGTTGCCCTGCGATCGGCTGGCGACCCCACCTGTCGCCTGTTGACAGCTGGGATAGGCTCCAGCCCCCTCTGCAACCCCGGAAAGGGATAGTCGGGTATAGACGATGGATGGATGGATGGATGGATGGATAGATAGAAGAAAAGCACACATGATTGATTCTGTCCTGAAAATAATGCAGTAGCTATGCAAGAACACACTGCCTTCAAACAAGGTGTTGAGAAAGCGCCACGGAGCGTGATAAAGTGTGAACAGCGGCGATGTAGCCTCACGTAAATCACCTTTTTGCATAAAACACAGTGTTGAAATGGCTGCAGAGCCTAAGTCCAGTTTCAGAGATATTTAGCAGAAATATCTGCAGGCCATCATAAAATTTGAAAAGATCTTACTTTCAAAGGAACTGGCTGATGTCAGAGATGAATATCCAAAGCTCAGATGTGTCAGTGTCGAGTCCAGCTATCCCCATTCATCCACACCTACTGGTTCACCTCTGGAGCTGCTGATGTGCAGCAAACGTCTCGGGCGGTTAGAGGCCTGTTTGATCAGGTTCATTCTTGTCGGGATGCTGCTCGTTGTTCCTGTGTCCTCAGCACAGCTAGAAAGACGTTTCAGTGCACTAAGATAACCCCCAGTGTGGTGGAGGAGTTGAATGTCCCAACTAAGTGGCAACAGGCAGCAAGACGTGCACTGACAGCTCTTTGAAAGTGCGATACAGGTATTTAACCTACATTATAATAGATGGAAAACCTGTATATGATGTCAGATAAGTCAGCTGGTCTGGATATACTGAGAGCAAAGCTATCCTCTGAACGCTGTAAATCTGAGATGACACACAGGACAGATCATCATTAGATCATCATGGTTACATGTTGTCGAAAAGCAACAAGCTAAAACAAATACACAGTTCAGCTTCCAAACACGGTGCTGCGTGATTGGCCGCTCGGTGTGGTTCCTATCTGCCAGGCTGATGTTTATTTTCAGTGCGTGCTCTCCTCACAATGTAATGAAACTAATATCTCACTGGAAACACTCAGCCTGTGAGATTTATGCTGGCTTCTGCGAGGCTGCAGAGGAGCTCTTTCAGGCTGCATTAAGCTACAGCACAACATGTAATGACCTTGGGACTGTTCACCATCCTCCACCCCCACCTGCCCATGAGAGTGTGTGCCGGACCCGCTGCTCCATCTGGGTCTGCTCGCTCTCTTGTAGCGCCTGGTTTTTCGCTGTGGCCTTTGCATCATTAAAAGAAACTTTTTAATTCACTCTTCGTCAGTGTAGTGTTAGATCTTCTGGCCACCCTAATATGTCGGTTACCTCTTTACACACTCAACAAATACAGAGCATCATTACTTTTTGGTGTCTTTTATTTGACCACCTGATCAGTTTAAGTCCTATATTCACTCATTCATATCATCCTGAGGGGCCTATCTGGTTCTTCAGCGGCTAAATGTTCCACGCCCTTAAAACTGGACATCTGACTTCGGACGCTTTCAGTTTCCGTTCGCTCATGACGCACACTGACATTTTATCCTCATTTGGTTTATCACGCAATGAGAAGATGCACCTCACGTGTGACACACAGGAGATTGGCTTCAATTATCACAGCAAGACACAGTTTGCCAATAGGCAAGTTTTCCTAGACGGTAGACATACGAACATCCACGCAAACATGGACAAACAGGGACACAAAAACACACTTTTATTGGTGCATGTGAGCATATGCACATAGCATGGAGACATGGGCGCACACACACACACACACACACACACACACACACACACACACACACACACACACACACACACACACACACTTTGCACCCTTGCACACTTTGACTTCAATTGACTTCTATTATAAAGCTCATGCTAGGATGCTAAACCTCTCCCTACGGTCCTGCAGTCAATCCTATTTCCATAACCAGCGTGGAGCCACATTGCTAATAAAGTTAGCATGCTGACAGCCAGTATTCACTGTGTGTGTTAATGCCCCATTCTGGGCCGCGCTATGGAAGTGCCAGGCCTGTTCATATTGGTTTTCGCCATTAGAAGCTAATGGTTTTAGTTGGGTTTGTGCAGTCCATTCAGATCCTGCTGTGAACATTGATTTCAGTGTTTACTATTCTCAGTGTGTGTGTGTGTGTGTGTGTGTGTGTGTGTGTGTGTGTGTGTGTGTGTGTGTGTGTGTGTGTGTGACTGCTCTGTTCACCTCCTGAGGTGCATCACAGAGCAGAACAGGCAGACTGACCACTAAGAGGAATATGTGTTTTAACCCCTGGGTTTATTGTCATATTACTAAACAAATTGATTTCACGGTTTTGCTTCCAGCAACAATTTGTTTTCAGAGGAGAGATTTGCCTCCTAAGAAACGCAGTGCGTGTGCAGCAAGTTAACATAAATCTCTAAAACCTTGGTATCTCGCTGCATCGCCACACCTCGTGTTTCTCTGTCTGAAGATTTCAGATGAAAATCAGGACACATTGATTTTAATTATTCATATTTAGCACTGATTTTGCTCAGTTTGGATCATCATCTCTACAAAAAGTTCTGCTCATTGAACATGTTTTAAATTCAACTGTCCTTTAACACAAAGCTTGAACACACACGTCTTTGAGTAGTTTAGCTTCCTCGTGTAAAACATTCACAGGCTACAGTGCCTGCCTCAAAAACACAACCCTGGGTGGGTGAGGAAATACGAGACGCCACATCTCGCTCTTCTTTTCTCTCAAATGAACTAATTGAGCTTCTCCACTCAGTCTCAACACAGACCACTTAATGGATGCTTTTATCCAAACAGCCTGTGCATAGGATGAGCGCATGCAGTTTCACCCCTTCTCTCTGGTTCAGAGGCAGCTGTGATCTCTCAAACGCTCTCATTTCGTTGGCCAACTTAGTGTACTGTGTCAGTGTTTTAACAAAGCTCCCTCTAGAGGCTGTTGTTCACAGTCCAGCAGAGTGGAAGCCAAGTAAATGTGGTGGGTAACAGATAAAAAACTGGCTGCTTACAGGAACCGCTGCACCTCTGAGTTACTGCAATTATCGTCTTTCATCTTCTGTTCCCTCTTTCATAATCTGCTCTCTATGGTCACATGAACGCTGTCAGAAATGTCATCTGCCTAAATATAAACGAAGGTGTTGAGAGCGTGGATTCAGGTGGCACTAGACTGTGAGACGAACCAATTTAGGAAGCGCATGAAAATGTTTTTGAAGCTAGGTGTTAATTCTTTCAGTATATTTATGGAGCATCCATCTGGACTAGTTTCACTTCAAATTAAAAAGATAACAAGCACTCATTTCAGATTTTTTGACTCTGTGTAATGTAATTATAACTGTCGTCTTTATTCAGCTAATAGGAACATTTAGAGGGTGTCACATCTATATTTATCTAATGCAGATGTCATTCAGCTTCAACAAACTGTGGCTCAAAGTAAACCTGGTTTCATATGTTGCATGACCGTCTGAACCACAGGTGGTCATGACCAACAGGTGATCATGACCAACAGGTGATCATGACCAACAGGTGATCATGACCAACAGGTGCAGGGGAGTGTCAGAACTCAGACAGACAAACTGTGGACCCACAGAGCAGACCAGAGACTGACAGACGGTTTTTTGGCAGTTCGAGGTCGGTACGCAGAAATCATTCCGGAAAAGCAGCAGTACAAAATCACCAGACAATGAACAGTCACACACATGGGGAAGTCAAGACACCAAACAAAACAACACGAAACAGGAACTGAAAACCCTTACAAAATAAAACAGGAAGTGACACAGACTAGGGCCTGACAGGGAGAGCCCAGATTTCTAAAGATAACGTGTGTTTTGGTGTGTACACATAAAATTCTTGAGGAATATGTCAACGTTGAAGAAATGTTGCAGCCGTAAACAACAAGGTTTCATGGGTTTCAGCTTCACTGACGTGTTGGAAAAAGCAGATGCAGAACAGATTTATGATTATGTCATTGTTGCTGTACTTAATGTTAAGCTGATGGTGAAAACATGGTTTGATGTGGTAGAAATAATTAAACAAGTAGTTTTTTTGCTTTTGTTTTTTGCCTGGCTGTCCTCTTCCAGTTCTTCACTTCTTTGATTGATGTTTTTGTATCTTATGAAACGGGTGAAATGACTCGACGCAGACCTCTGACCGTCCTGCGCCCTCGGCTCGAGAACACTCTCCCTCTGAAAACATTATGTAGCTTCTTCAAAGAGTAGAAATAAAACATACAAAGAAACTTCTCATACATAGTCTGCCCAACTTAAAATATCAGAAAATCAATGCAGGCAGTTAATGTTGACATTAAAATTGATTCTCTCTTGAATCCCAGCTTGGTAACGAGGTTGGTTGAAAGCCCGAAATGTGTGTGTGTGTGTGTTTGTGCGTGTGGGTGGATGTAAGTCAGAGTCACAGTTGGCGGGTGGGTGGATACACCGAGTTGGGTGCTTTGGTTTGTGTGTGTTGGTGCTCCTGCTGAGACGTGTTGGAGGGCAGTCAGAGAAAGATGGATTTTAACCCCTGGGTTTATTGTCATTTTAAGGAGAAAATTGAATTTTACGGTCTTCCTGCTGGCACATCCTTTTAGTGTGCTTGTAAAGCTCGACTCCTTTATGAAGATGTATCCTTTATCCTGTGTTTTCTCTGCGCATTCATTCATATTGTAATTAAACTGCATCACCGTGCAGCAATATGTTGAGAAAGTAACTTGGCTGAGACAGAAATTGTACTTTTTTGATGCGACATAAAAATTGAGTGAATGAATCTCAACTAAATCTAAATTTTGGCATCAATATAAACAAATTCAGATTTAGTCTGCATTCAGCTCCGAAGGAAAACAGTAAGCTACTTTTCCCTGTTAAAAACAAAACAGACGAGAGCAACAGGAGGAGGAGGAGGAGGAGGAGGAGGAGGAGGCTCTTCAGCATGTTCCTCTGTCTGCAGGGACATTATTCAGGTGATTCAGGACCGCAGGCTCTGACTGGACGGCCTGACGTGTCTCTCCATCCAAACATCCTGACAAACTACAAAAGCCTGATCCCCGCATGTTTCCTAACTGGAAGGACGTTTTATTTTCTCCGAGGACACTTCAGAGTTAACAGTCGGCTCCTGAGCCGCATCCCAAACTCTCTCCAGAATTCAAGACCACGCAGATAAAATCAAATAAATAAGAGAAAGTCTGACATTAGAAGTCTGATGCTCTCCCAGCTGAGGCTCCACTGCCTGCTGGCCCTCTCTTCACAGCTCACAGCCAGAACAGACACTCCTGTCAGTGTTTTTGATCCAATGTCAATGTCAGTATCTGTTTTGGCAGACTTAAAAACCTGCGCTGTGCCAACCTGGCACCCCCCCCCCCCCCCCATTTGGCTCCATAACATTAAGTTTTATCGCGGACCCTGAGAATACTGACAGAGACCCTGGTAAGAGTCTTTGATAAATGAACCTCCTGGCCTGTGAGCTGGTAACTGCCAGCCGAATGTCTCTGAACATTTCCTCCGTCATCAGGGCTTTCTAATCACAAAGCGTTCACCTTCATACCGCTGCCTCCATCAGCGTTTAACTCACCCTGTGAGCAGCCGAGCAGGGTGTGTGTGTGTGGCATTATTTCCTGACTATAGTGCTTTTCTCATGTCTGGCCTTGCCAGCGATCGATCGGCATCTCCTCTGTCTGCAACATTAACAGACTCGGAGGTGGGTGTGTGTTCCCGTGCGTGTGTGAAACCAATATGAACTGACTCGCAGTGCATTCACCTGCCTGTGTATCCATTACCTGTTCACGGTAAGGAGACTGCCAAGGTGAAGGTTTCTTTTGCTAAGTAGCGCACTGATGTTCGATAACCATCTGGGGAGCCAGAGACGAATGATGGGTAATGGAGTTGGCTCAGTGTCATGAGATTAGGATCAAGACTCGTGAAATAGTATGACAGTGTACGTTGTATTGAACCTCCAGGTCTGCTCATCACTGACAGACAGACGGACGGACAGACAGACGGACGGACAGACAGACAGACGGACGGACAGACAGACAGACGGACAGACAGACAGACGGACAGACAGACAGACGGACGGACAGACAGACAGACGGACGGACAGACGGACGGACAGACAGACAGACGGACAGACAGACAGACGGACAGACAGACAGACACACAGACAGACGGACAGACGGACGGACGGACAGATGGACAGACAGACAGACAGACAGACAGACAGACCGACCGACCGACCGACCGACCGACCGACCGACCGACCGACCGACCGACCGACCGACGGATGAACGGACGGACGGACGGACGGACGGACAGATGGACGGACAGACAGACAGACAGACCGACAGACAGACGGACGGACGGATGGACGGACGGACGGACAGATGACAGACAGACAGACAGACAGACAGACAGACAGACAGACAGACAGACAGACAGACAGACAGACAGACAAATAGATGGACCTCCCAACTGGTCTGGAATCAGGGCTGTCGATGTGTTGATGGATATTGTTTTCATGTTGTTTCACTGCACCACAGTCTGCTTCCAGTGCACATGATGAAACCGGGGTTGTTTCTGTATTTATGTAGAGTGATGGATACACTCCCTCAGCAAACACCTGACTGACAGGGACACGCAGTTTCAACATCAATCTTAATGTCTTGTATAATATTACGGGCACGGTTAAAAAAAATCCTATGAAAATATCTTTGGGAAGTGTTTTGAAGTGATACCGGCGGTGCTGATATCACCGAGCCGTCCATTTGGCAGATATGAGTGACTGCGGTCGCTGTCTCGGCTTTCATTCTGATACTATATTTGCAGAAGCTCTCAGTGTTGGTACAGGCTGTCCCTTTGACATCTACTTAACATCAAAGTGTTTGCTGAGCCGCAGTCTATTATACTTCCTGCTCCGTCCCTTTGCAGCGAATGTGACGTCCTGTTACACCATGACTGACACGGCCCCCATTGCACCTCATTAGCATTCATCCTGGCTGATGGTTATTGGCTGCAGTGGTGTGGTGCTGAACAGTACTGGACAGTTGTAGCAGTCCTACGTTGTTGGAGGGGTGACTCAGTCCTCGGAGGGGTGACGGGATCACGCTGTGCTGAGCATTTGATGATATGTTAAACAGACTGAACACCCACTGAAATCAGTTAGTCTACACCACCTCCAGCTGATGAGGGCCAGGTTTGAATGAATGGAAAAGCCTTCGCCGCATGTTGGTCCATCCAGAAAGACCCGTACAAGCAAAGCACCAGAACTTCAACCTCCTTCCCACAAATGAAGCATTTATCCAAGCAATTCTTCCTCCATCAGAGCTCCGCCCGTTAAAGGCACCCTGTGGAGCTCCTCGATCTTGTTCTGCTGCTGCCACGCCGTCACGTAGGCACACACGCACGTGTTCAATACACAGGGATGCAGCATGAAGAGACAGCGGCGGATTGGTTGGCTGCATGGACGCATTGACTTCTTGAACATTTAGGCATACGCACGGTGGTTCTCTGACCTTCTGTTGTTCAGAATGTGGGATGCAGCCTCCAGGTGCAGATCACACCTCCCAGACTGGAAAAAAGAAGCTGCAAGCAAATGAAATCAAGGCCGAAATATTATCCTCCAAAACATATTCGCCAAAGCAAATATTAAAAAGAAGTAAACCTGTTTTGTACGTGCGCCATGGTTGAAGTAGAGTGCACCCCCTCCTCATTTAGACGTTATGTGAATGCACTCACGTGTTAATGGCAGGTGTAAAGGGAACCAGCGTGTCTGTAATGACACTAACCGGGCTGATGACATGCACCAGTGCCACCAACGTCACATATAAATAATTATACAATAACTATTAATTTCCCCAGAGAGGTCATTATAACTTCATCTAGATGTATATCCATCACCGCTCTCCCCTTTTGACTCCTGCACCCAACACCTTCATCACTCGTCTCCTCCCCTCATCTGCTCTCTCCCTCCCGTCTCTGAGCCTCAGCACAGCATCACTCCTGCTTTATTCCTCCAGCATCTGCCTCCATTTTTCTCCCTCATTCTGTCGTTTTCTTACTGATCTGCTGTGTCAGTCTTTGTCTCTCCGTCTCTCTCTCTCTCCCCCCTCCAGCTGTGCGATGGCAGGTAGCCGCCATGTCATTCATCCTACTTACTGTGTTGCCATGGCGCCCCCGAAGCCAGTGGCACTGTGGGTAAACATAGTTACGCATGGCTGGAGGATTCATCGATAAAAACACTGTTAATGGGAGATCTCTCACACACACACACACACACACACACACACACACGCACGTTCACATGAATGTGCACACACACCTGTGCTTGTATTTACCTTGAACTAATAAACTGGCTCACGTGGCACACACACTGCAAACAGTCTGAATGTAATCAAGCAGTTTCTCCTGTTTTCAACACAAACTGTCTCAATAAAACAAGAAGGAACGAGGCGGCTGCTGCACTGGAGTAAAAACTTGGTTACAGAAGGTCCGTCTGTCATAAAATAAGCTGAAATACATGGAAACAGGTCTAAACACTAACACCCAGGCTACTAAATCAGAGTAATATGACACCGCTGTTCCTCCTGAAAACTGGAAACTCTCCACGTTTTGTCATTTTTCGCTGCTCACTAATAAAACTTGATTCACCTCCATTGTGTTGTGTTCAGCAGCAGAGATTGCTGACAGATATCTCGAAACCTTTTGAAGTAAAACCAAGTCTGTCTGCATGGAAAAATGTGTTTTCATGAGGTGAACTGACCCTTTTACAACAATTTCAAGAGCCCATATCTGCAAACGGCATCATTTCTAAGTTTCACCGCTCCGGTCGGGCTCAAACCGTTTAGTCAAGTTCAGAAAACGATCACCGTCTTGGCTTAAAGAGGAGCTGCTCGCTCGAGGTTGTGGAAACTGAAACCAAACCATCGACCCTACGAAGATCTGTGACAGTGTCGCTCCGTCCACAGTTGTTCTTGACACAAAACTCACAGGATCTCTGTCACTTCTCGTCAGCTGTGAACATAAAGTGTAACTGGAACAAACAGTCTGAGAAAACTGGACCGCTGCTCTGTGAAAAGCAAAACCTTTACAAAGACAGCAGCTTGTTATTTCTTTAATTATTTCCTCGCCGCTCTTTTTTAGTCGTATAATCTCCTCCGGAGTAAAATAGAGACAGTGGATCTTTAAACTGAAAGCAAATGAAGATAATGATGCCGATTCATGACGTTCTTTGTCGCCTGAAGTCGTCCAAAGTGGATCTGATTTAACAAAAGAATAAATAACTTTGCCTATTTTGCAGCCAACATGAACAGATGAAGGCAGCAATTTAGTATTTATTTTAAAAGTGAGGAAGAACAAATTAACCTGTAATCTCAGAAGTGACGATTTAGTCATTATTAATGCGACAAAAAATGTCAATATTATACAACATTAAAAAACCTCCCGTTTGTATCAGGACAGTGAGCCAGCTGTATGCTAATGAGTAATTTACTCCACATGTATTAATTAACTATCATATGGGATAAATCCCTTTCATGAATCGACTTTTTTCCAAAAGAGATTGTGTGCTTTGGCAACTTTCTCTGTATAAATAATGTAAAAAAAAAAACGAGATTTTTCAGGAAATTGCCTAAAGCAATCCAATTAAAGTATAAAAAGAATTAAGAGCGAGTGCTTTCCCCGGGCTTGTGATGCAGCTGTTCCACTGCTTGTTTTTATTCATGTTGATTTTATCTGTTGCTGCGTCTCCGATCCGCTTTGTGACAAACAGACGGCGACTTGTGAAACATGGAAACTCTCGATCAACAACAACTTGAGGGCAATCCAAGGGTGCAGCGGCCTGGTGCAAACTCAATGAAGCTGTTGTCTTATTTCCTGCATAAGAGGCTGTTTGGAGTTGGCGATATGACTGCAGCGATTTCTGAGTTTGTTTTCACTCAGAGAGAAAGAGAACCTGAAATCAAGATGAGAAAACAGTGCAGAAGACACCAGACGGTCTGAAACAGGCCTCAAAAACATGAAGAGAGGTAAAACAAAGGTAAAGACTGAGTGAGAGCATAAACAAACAAACAAAGATCCAGACAGATTCGTACAAATGCAGGAGGGAGATTACAAACAGCAGAGAGTCGACAAATGAGACTGCAGTTCCTCGAATGGCCACCTGAGGCTCCAAAAGTGGGCGGGTATCAGTGCGTGGCTGCTTTGAGTGACAGCTGGCTGCTACGTTTCAGCACCCAGCCTTCATTCAGCTCCACCCATGCTCCACCTCTCTGCCCATTTTTGGATGAGCCAGGAGTTTGATGGAGTCAGGCGCTGCCAAGGCGGTGACGGCCTCAGGAAGCTGTGGGTGACGTCGTCACGAGGATCACGTCCATGTTTTGTGCATGCTAACGTCCTGTGACACAGTAACGGTTCTGTGTTTGTAGCCTTTAGCTGCACTTTACAGCCTGATGAGGAGAGAGCAGGCGAACCCTCTGCTGAATACTTCACCTGATGGCTGATTTGAGCAGCACTCAATGCTAACAGTCATGCAAATATTAGCAAAATAGCAGCAAATGCACTCACCAGGTAACCGGATATGGTTAAGAGACAGTTTTTTTGTATGTTCAGATACCGGTTTGATCTGTCATCTTAAACCATTGCAGGCCATGTTGTAAGTTTAGGAAAGTAATCAGTCAGATCAACCAATTCGGACAGTAAAAATACTTCTTAAAGCCTTGTTTACCAGAAATTTAACTGCTTTTATACGAATGCATGAGTAATAATAATCTAAAGCAATAATATATAATAATATAACAGTCACAGAGGACATTTTTCTGTTGTTACTCTAAGCACATTTTCCTCATACTTTGGTGCTTTTACTTACTCTAAATACCATTTTCAATGCAGGACTTTCACTGTAACTAAGTATTTCCACAGTGTAGTTTTAGTACTTTTACTGAAGTAAAGCACCTGAATACTTCCTCGACGACTGGCTTTTCGAAGTCAAAAGCTCCATATGGTGCTTTTGAGGTAAACACGTCACTATCTGTGTGTTTTGAATATCAAAAAGGATCCTCAAAGTACCGTTTTCACCACAAACGGGGACACAATTGTATAAATACAGCACATGCACACGCATAAACATACATGAAAAATGACTCAGAGTGGGGTCTGCTCTCAGTGGGACCCATCTGTTCTTTAAGCCTTGAAGCATGTTCGTGATTTAGCATCTGATGCACACGCACGCACACACACGCATGCACGCACACACATATAGCATTAACATATGGAGATCATGGAGAGACAGAGATCAATAGAGGAAACAGATTGACTTTGCCTCTGTGTGTTTGTGTTTGTGTCTTTATTTCTACACGAGTCTTTGCAGACTTTATCAAGAACCAGCAGGGACGGATTTAAGTTCACACCTGGCATCGTGTCCCACGCGACCGCGTCCGACTGGACACTTTAAGCCTCACGAAAGAGACACCACAATACAGTCAATGTCCGGGCACACACCTGAAAGAGTGTCACAGTGGCTAATACCTAGTATCTAATACCTCAGATTGCATTGAGACAACAAAATGTCACCGGTGTTTGTTGTTTGTGCACGCACACACACACACACACGCTCACATTTCAGTGTGTGAAAGTGGGACATAGAAATGAGCAGGAGGCATTCCAGATACACACCGAAAGCTCCAATTATTCGTCATGATCACACACACAGAACAGGCAGAGCGTGCAGAATTAAACGTATCACTAAAGAAGCTGGGCTGCAAGTAACCACAACACACACACGCACACACACACACACACACACACACACACACACTGAAAGACACATGGATGCAATCAATCAAGTAGTTGTGAACAGATACAGATGATGCCAAGAGAGCTGCTTTCATGGCCAGCCAACTGTCCCAGGATACGTGTGTGTGTGTGTGTGTGTGTGTGTGTGTGTGTGTGTGTGTGTGTGTGTGTGACAACAGCAGTGTTTATATTACATTAGCACTTCTAACCCTCTTTCAGCCCAGAAAATTAATTGTGCATGTGTGAACACTATGGTGTGTGTGTGTGTGTGAGTGTTTGTGTGGTGCCTGTAGGGAAATCCCAGCGCAGGGTACATGGTGTCATCGAACACCTCCTGCCAACTCTGAATGAGTTGTCTTCCAAAGAGTTAGTCACACACGGACACACACACACACACACACACACACACACACACACACACACACACACACACACACACACACACACACAGAGTGTTGTACTCATGTGAAAGAGGAGGGAGAAGAGTTTAAGTCGAATAGGGAACAGAGGAGTGGTGTTTGTTGCAGTTGTGTGTGTGTGTGTGTGTGTGTGTGTGTGTGTGGGTGTGTGTGTGTGTGTGTGTGTGTGTGTGTGTGTGTGTGTGTGTGTGTGTGTGTGTGTGTGTGTGCGCGTGCAGTTATGTGTCACAGAAGCAGTGTTTCATTTCAGTATCTCATTTACAATTTTAAAGTTTTTAGTTCAATGACAAACCTAAAGCTGCGGTGTGGTTAACGTACCGATAAGATAAGGCAACGATGGGCTGGACTGAGGGCCAATACGAGGAGTCCCACAGTGGATAGTGGTGTGTAATCAGGCCGCATTGGGCTGTAATTATATTCCCCTCAGGAAGTGTGTTCACACTTTTTCATTTACTTAGTGATTCGAGCGGTGGCGGGACGGTCCGCCCGGTTAGAAATGACTTTCCTGGACGTATTTCAATCAGCAGGAGAAGACACCTGAGCCTTTTGTCAGTTTGCTTCATGTTGTCTTCACTCTCACACAATGGAGACCTCAGGCCTTGAATGAGAGTCTGATCAGCCCATAACATCCACACAGTTTGCCTCACCGCTGAGAGAAGAGATGACTTCCTACTGAAGTTATTTGCATCTATGACACCATGTGTGTTTCATTAATTATCACCAATGGATCGACTGCCACTACTACTAATGCAATGATGCAATTTAGGACTGCAGCATTGGCCAAAACTCCTTTGAACCTTCATTATTTATGTATATGTTTGAGACTGAGGAACAAAAGCAAACTGAGATAAAAAGTCTGAAAGGAAGCATATACTTACCTGTGGTTTCATTCGAGTAGACGAACAACACAAATATCTTTATTCTGAAGCAATTAGTGAGTGAAGAACATTACATGTGTTTCCTTTTAAAATTAAACTAACAAATGGACAATAATGGCCAAATGTCTGCCTTCTCCTGGAAAGATAAGTGCACGGCGCTGGATGAATACATCAGCAGCGAGCAGTTTATTGTTTTGTCTCTCATTTGCTCTTAATGGATATTTTAATGACGTTGGCTGTTTACTGTTTCCCAGACTCTCATGTACCATTACCAAGAGGGAGAAAGAGAAGGTGAAAAAAGAGAAGATATGCTGAAAATGAAAAGGGTAAGGAGGTGGAGGGAAGTGATTGAGGGAGTGAGGCGAGGTTAACCGTGCGTTTTCTGGCTCGGCGCTGGAAACTGCTGCTCTTTGCACTAGTGGCCATTTGGAGAATGAACTGAGACGTTTCAGGATGAACGCTTTATCGTGAGATGTTGCCATCGGTGGTGAGAATCGAGAGCTGGTTTATTTGACCAGAGCTGACCAGATCTGCATTATTGAAGAATCCTCTCATTGGAAATGATTGTGTGCTAATTGGATTTCTCCAGACCCCGCTATCCCCCACCAACTGAAAGCAATCTCTCTATCAGTCTGAATGTGTCTCTCTCGGATGCTGTCTTGTCTCGTTAGCCTCATTATTCGGGTTAATTTTCTCTTTTCTCTCTCTCAGTCTGTGCCTCTCTTTAATCTTGGAGCTGTGTTGGAATGATGAGCGTTCATTTGTCTGGAGAGCCTCTCGATTTCATACTCACTGTCTGTTTCTTTGATATTTAAAAGTCTAGTGATCGAACCATCTTTATGCACCCAAACCATGCAGATCCTCTGCTGCACTCGCTTTTCCTGCTTCTTCTCGTTTGGTCCGCCTCCGTCAATATTTCTTTGTAGATTTCTTCCAGCTGTCATCCATGTTGGTTTAAGTTGAAGTGACTCTTAAATGAGAGGCCCGCAGTTGGATGCTGCACATTCAGATCTCATACTTGGTGTACATCTTCTCGACAGGAGTGAGCCACGGTGAATCATGCTGCTGCTGCGAAGGAAAACTGATGTGTTGATGTTTGCCTTCAAAATATCTTTAAGTAGCATGCAGTCATGTGCAAGGAATCCCCGCTTAGTGTTGTATTTTGGTGTGCATAAAGGGCTATAAACTATCTATAAGCATACTGTAGCCTGCCTATTGCTGAGATATTAAGATCATCATCGTCAAAAAACACATCCTGTCTGCTCAAGACTTCCTCTGCTTCGTGGCAAAGAGGCTTTGACTTTGAGTGCCCTGCGGCAGTTTCTCCTCTGGGTGTGTTTTGTGAGACTTTTCATTTAACAGATGCTCGTGTCTCCCAATCATCCGCCTGTAATATAATCTCAAATCTTCAGCAGGGACACAGGCTTAAAAAAAAAAAAGAAGTCTGCCTATCAACACTAATCTAATTTGTTTTTCAGGATGAAGTGAAATGAAAGGATCTAAATGTGTGCAGCAACAGAGACACGAACCACATGTTAAAGTCTGGAATCCATAATACTCTTCTATTGATCTGTAGGCTTGTTGGCCTGCACCTGTCTGAAGACGCTGTCCAGCTTCTCTAACTCACGTTGCCTCTGCAGTTGTTTCTATTTTATACAGACATCTTGATGACGCAGAGAGCCGCGCTGAAAATGAGATGTGTCATTAGTGATAAACTGTAGCGTAGTTTGACAGACAGGGTTATCAGTGTGATGCCTGATGGCCCAGCATGAGAGTGCACAGCGTCTGTAATCCTGCGCAAGCGTCACACTTTATTGCTTAATCGAATGCAATTTCTCAAAGGCAAAGAGGTTTCAGTTCTTTGAACATATTCAGTTTGTTCTTCAACTTGAATGTCAGTCTGCTATGAAGTATTTGTAGGAGAAGTAGTAGATTAATAGAATTTTGTGAGTGTATCTTTAGCATAAATGGACATAAAACTGTATGAATAGTAGTGGACCAACAGTTGAACCCTGTGGTACTCCGTGGTAAGACAGCTAAATTTCTCCTGCAGAAATAAGCATTGAACAAACTCATGTGTACATATATCAAACAAATCATTATATTCATGCTGAACTGTCTCAGTTATTTTATTGATTAAGCCTGATTGCTGCGTTTTGTCCTTATCAATCAGTAGTGAGTGATGTGCCTGATGATCATTCTCGTCCATTCATGTTGCTTCATAAGATTCTTCCATTCTTCACCCATCCAGCTAAGTTTTGATTGGTTGAATGTTTCTCCAACTTGTCAAGCACAACTGAAAACCTTCTTAATTACAACTTATAATAATAATCCTTCACTCCAAACCAGTTTATGGAAAAGTGCCTAATTTACATTTTCTGTGTTTCTTCTTTTTTGCAGCATTTAGAAATGTTGCTTAAAATTTGCTTGGAGACACAATTATTGACAGCATTGACATCTATCTTCTGGTTTTTGACCCCAGTGTGAAGACATTTACCCAATGAGATTCAGACATTTGTCTCTCCTCGTCCTTATTGAGGCTCTCAGGCTGAGATTGCTTTGTTTTTTTTATCTGTGGTCTTAAGCAGAGGGTATATGCAGCTGTTTGCAATTCAGCCTGAACAATAAAGCAAAGTAATCAAATTCCCAACATCATGAATATTTTACCTGCCTAATTTTACTCCTACTGTAATTTTCAATAAATTATAAAATCACAATCGTTACAACAACCAATGAACTTGAACCTGAGGTTCAACCAACCACACAGTCAACAGCCCAGTATATTTAACTGGCCTCATATCAGAACACCAGAGTGGAAATGCACTAATATATAAATAAAATAATAAAAATGCATAAACAAGAATTATTGTTAGACTTATTATAATCGAGTGAACATTAATCTTTATATAGATTTCAGGTTGCCCTCGTTTATCAGCTGCAGAGATCTTTTTTTCATGACTTAAATATATACAGTATATTTGTTGGCCTTCCCAGGGAGCTCAGTACTGTGCTCCTTTTCCACAACAATTACCTCCTACATATTTATTTACACACATCAGGGAGCTGCCCGGTCCAGCTCGTCCCATTCTGCTGGCCTCGGAGCAGCAGAAGGAGCAAAATGCCTTGTTCGTGCGTTGTTCTGTGATTCCCCCCATGACTGAGCCGCACTCCTCTCGGTTTCTGTGCCCCTTTGCATTGCAATAGTTCACCATCGGTGAGAAAAGGAGCCATCTTACCTCCCATCTTATTTTTCTCCAGCACGCAACAAGGGACAGCGTTATGAAAGGCTTTTTCAAAGGGCAAAAGTTCCCTTTATTGAAAACCGTTTGTTCTCTGAAATGTATTCACAAAGCCTGCCACAGTCTCTCCTGTGCGCTATGAACCATGCATTCTAATAGATGGCCATAAATGAGAGAATTAATAATTGACATCCTGCATGAAGAAGCTCTAATGAGTGTTGGTCTGAGCCAGAAGCCCTCGAGGGAAAATAAACAATCTATTTATTAAATAAAATGGAACACGATGAAGGTTATTATGCTCCGTCACACATCTGAAATAGCTTCCCTGCTTTTAAAAGCAGATCATGCATGGCATAACAGCCTGGACCGCACACAAGTGATCTATCTGCACATGCAATTTACTGTTGAGGATGTAATAATCTTCTGTCCAGATAGATGGACCTAACCACGTAACAATAACCCGCATACCAAGATTCACATCTGAATTCCAGCATCGAGGCTGTTTCCAAAGCTACGCTGCTCCACATGTGTGTTTCAGGTGCCTGAGGAAGAGCGGATATGACTGGGTGTGTTATTGATCACAGACAGGTAATCACCGGCTCTGATCCTTAATTACACATATGGATTACCTGAAGACACAGGAGCAGCTGCGTCTGTACACCCTCCACTCTAATTGACAAGGTCACCGCAAAGACAGTCGCGCTAAGGCGTAGCTGCCTTGCAGGGGCGAAGCAGTCAATACATAATAATGTCAAGTACAACAGCAACAACTGACAGCAGGCACATCGCCACAGTGAGGAAAAGTAGAGCCAAGGAAGGAGACAACTGGACCATTCCCAGTTACAGTCCACAGCACAGACTGGGAGTTTGACCGATTTGAAACCCACCAACTCATTACCAAGAAACATGAGATATTGTGCCACTTTTACATTATGAGTGTGTAATGATCTGTTCCCGGATGAAACATCAGCGTTGATTTGTGAGGTTTGTGATTTGTATACGCTCATGGTGTGTTTGCTAGAGGAGACTGAGCTGTGTCGTATGTGTGCTGACTGGAACCAAACCAGCGAGCTAAAGGCAGTTAGCAACGGCTGCAAAGAGCTGCAGAGCCAGTGCATTAGGCACCCTTTCACAGAGGCATTCATTCAATGTTTACATCAAAAATACTGTTTAATGTCAGAGTGTTGAACAGTGTTTCTTGCCATTAGCGTTTGGATGTGATGCTTCAATCACGGCATCGCACAGACGTGCTGTTTATTTGTTTGCTCACGGTTCGTCGCCCAATTCAGACTAATTCAACTACCTCACGACAGCCTGCTACCCTGCAAAACATGTGCCTTCCTCCACTTCCCCGACTCTCAGGTGTGCCGAAAAGTCATGACAACGCCAAACTGCCATGTGTGGAAGGTAAAACGCTGCAGCGCGTGTCTTCTGCTGCTCAGGTGGGTCAGTCGAGGCGAGCTGCACATCGTGATCGCACATTTGGGTCCAAGTAACAGTGGAATCACAGTTCATTAAAAATATGATCAAGACGAGAGTGAAGACATAATGAGGGCGTTGTAGGAGGCCCAGGAGTGTGACCTGTAACACCGTACCTGCAGTATATTCCTTCCCTAACTATTCCAGCAGTCCCCCCTGCAGCACCAGCCACCCCGCCCACCCACAAAGAAACTACAGCACCATCAGTAACGGCTCTCTCAGAGGGATACCCAGACAAGCTTTGCGAGGATAGAAGAAGAAGTTACTCTGAGCTACAATCACTGAGCGGTCACAATCAGCCGGGGGAGATAATCTTCAGTTTACTCTCTGAGTAGAACAACGTGCAGGGCTTCAAATCCTCCCTCGCTCAGCTGCCTCGCATTGGAAATTTAAGCAAAAACACAAGAATAAATGATTAACAGATTGGAATCTGTGGAGTGTGTCTGATGAATGAATGAAAATCTCATCTCTTCTGCTCCTATCTGTCATCGTGTCACAATTTTATCTTGTGATTTTAAACATCCTCCTGCGAGCGCCAGACGTAATCAGTTTGTAAGCCCAGACAGGCCTGAAGGAAGCCAGTCAACACGTGTGGGAGCTTGTTTATGTCTCCATCTTGTGTTAGCATGTGTGTGTGTTTTCAGCACTGTGGCTGTGTGTGAGACATCAGAGCTCTGGCTCGGGCTGAATCCTTCCCTGCTGGACTGCACAGCCTGCTCGCCCTCTCGAAATAACAAGAAAATATTAGACGGAAACACGTTCTTGAAGGAGAATCATCTCGTCCTCAAAACGGGGCAAAAAAATTTTAGCAATGAAAAACACAACTAATCTCTGATGAGTCCTATTTGGCGTCTGCATGGAAACCATCTGCAAAAGCCTGCGAATGTCGAGTCTTCCTCATTTAAATTCAGATTCTATTAACGCTAAGAGGAACATCTGCCGTGCAGAATTGCTCCTGCAAAACGGTCTCAAATAGCTGTGACACTGCATGAAAGCAACAAGTGGCGTCTGTTATTCCGCTGGCAATTCTGCGCCGCTTTGTTTTCCCTCTTTCGCAGTTTTCGCCCGCTCCCTCTTTCTCGGTGGGTTGGTTTAATAACTTTGCATTGTGATGGCTGTGATTTCCCCCAACTCTCTCTCTCTCTTTCTGCCTCTCTGTGTGACAGCATTGCGGTGTGACAGTTTCTTGTTGTTCTGATGTCTGTGTTTCCCCTCAGCTTTCGCTCTCGGCTTGTAAGAGCTTAACCAGCGGCTCCCTGTGAGCCCAGGCGTAATTACAACAGCAGCAACATCAGCTCAGCTATTTTGTCTGACAACAAAACTGCTGTGCAGACAATGACATACAGTACTGGCTTTACTCAGTTGGGTTTGGGTGTGTGCGTTGTATTTGTGTGCTCATGCAAAGCCCTTCAGCGTGTTTGACATACATAGATGCACACGTTTACAGCAGAACATTCAAGCATTTATTTATTAGAAATGTTTTTTTTTTATTATGCGTGTCTGTGTGCAATTTTAAGTCATTACCTTTTCCAAGCGTGTCAGTACTTACCTGCTTTGCGGATAATAGTCTTTGACATGCACTCATTCAAGCAGCTGTTTTCACTGTGTAGATTTATGACACTCTTAGTATCCGTGTTGTGATAATAATATATATAGACTATACAACAGGGTGGAGGCAAGTAAGACATCCAATTTTAGGGTAAAGAGGGGGGATTAAGTAATAAATGAGCAGGAAGCACAAGTAACAGCGTGATAAAAGACGTAAAGAAGAAAAACGACTGGATTGGACTGATGAGATTAAAACATCATCATGATCTGACGAAGGCACCTTCGCCCTGAACCCTTCTTCATTCTCAGTTATGTTGACCGAAGTCCTCAAATGTAGGATCTCGGTGCCGCCGCCAGCAGCTACAAAAGCAATAAAGAAACTTTTAATCGGTTTACCCCAAATTAGTGTCAAATCCAAAGTGATGCTGTCCATAACCACAGCGTTGGGAGACAGTTCACACATGATGGTGGCTGCATTTAACGGGGGGCCCAAGAACAGCGTTTGCTGCTCCCGCCGGTCGAAAACGACCACGCCCAGTATCACTGCTGGCTGTGGTGGGGTGGAGCCAGAAGTGCGCTTTGTTGCATCTTTAACCACATCCAGCAGTCATGTCAGAGTACGGAGTGAAGCGGGAAGTTAAAAAATATCAAAAATAAGACGTCAGAATATCGACAAGCAGTAAACACAAATCAAAGCTCCAAAGTGTCTTTTCGAGACGCTTTCAGTGGGACGTTAATGACGGCACATTTACACATCCTGTTCAAAGAATGATGGGATGGAAGATGGAGGATACAGGCGTGCATGATGGACACAGCTGCGGGGGGGTAGGGTTTTTTTAAATCTGAAAATTAAGATGTTAATAGCTGTGATTGACAGCTGAGTTGAGAGTAAAGCTGCTGTTACGCTCATGTTTTAGTGATTTTATGGGTTTTGCACGCCGAGAAAGAAAGAAGGAGCAGACGAGAAGTACAACCGCGTACACGCAAACGCGATCAAAAGAAAGAAAAAGACAGAAAAAAGTGAGCTGGAATGAAGAAGATGAAGAGATGAGGGGAGAAATAAACTCTTCCAGGGAGAGGGAGCCATCAAATTCCCCCAGAAGGCCCTCTGAGAAAGAAGATTTCATTAGTAATTGATCCAAGTGTGCTGAATCGTGCATGATAAAATGCTCGACAGATGACTACATTAGTTTGCATTGCAGACATTTTGGGACTTGGATGGTTCCAGACAGAGGAATAATTCAGAAGCTGCATGCTCCCAGACACTGGTATTGAGTTTTATTTTATCTTTCAGCTCTCAAGACAAACGACTGTCTCCTCAGTACTTACAGGCAACAACAAGGAAGAAAGCCAAAACAAAGCTAATGGCTGGTGTGTAATCAAGCGCTGATGTAAAACCTGTCTATTTGGAACGTAAAATAAATTCATAAATATACGCTGTTTGCCCGTCAGCGCCACGCTGCCGGTGAGATCTTAACAAGGATTCATCAATCTGACACCTGTGCAGTTTGGAGATGATTTGGGATCTGCTTTTTCACACTCCTCTTCAACCATCAGGTGAGCGATGTTTCGTGGAAACGGAGCAGAAATGCATTGATGCTGGTGGAAAACGGGCTGGTATTTAACCCAAAAAAGGTTTGGTGTGAGTAGTGTTTGTTTTTGACGGCCTGTTTTAATTTTAGTCTTTGTGTCAAGCTGTCATTTTAGTTTTTATTAGTTTTAGTCACGTTCACACTCTTTTTGGTCTAGACTAAAAGTCTGAGCATTTCAGTCTTATTTTAGTCAAAATTATCCGTGACTATTTTAGTCTAGTTTTAGTCAATGAAAATTGTATTTTAGTCTCTTTTTAGTAATGCAATTCTATTTAACCCAGTCAATATAGTATAAGTACCTATTAGTATAGATGAAACCAAAATTTTCTTTTAGTCAAACCCATTTCACAGTTCTACAAGGTTGTCTTATTATTATATTATTGTTACCTTATAGACTGAAGAAAACATCCATTCCAGACACGGAGACGCTCTGATTTGAAATCACAACATATTTATTTTACCAAACAAAGCCGGCTGGCCGGCCATCGGTCCCGTTTTCTGTGTCAGCTGTCTGTCGTTAACGCTGACCTACCGCAGATGCATCTTCTAAATAACGCCACGAGTGGGGAAGTGATGTCGCTGCGACTGCGCAGTGTGACCTGATGCAGCCCCTGAAGTGAGACACAGGAAACAAATAGTAATAACAACGCGACTAAACGAGACAAAATAACGTTAGAACATTTTGTCTCGTCTCGTTTTAGTCAACAAAAATGAAGAGACATTTTAACAGAGTTTTTATTCTGCAAACCACATTTAGTTTTTATTCGTCAACAATACTGTGTTATATATCTAATTATAGTTATCGTCACATGACCAGCATTTATGCTGTGTCTCGTCTCGTTATCGTCCGTTGACGACGATATTTAGTCATAATTTCCGTTGACGAAAGCAACACTAGGCGAGGCTGTGAGGTCTGTGGTTTTATTCCCAAACGTAGCTGAAACATGATGTAGACATCAGGTTTGTCCTTGCCGTCAGTCAGAGGGCAGGTCCCACATCGACGCTCAGGCTCTCAAACAGGCCCAGACTCCGTTCTGTATTATGTGTAGCTGCCTCTTACGTGAAGGCCCAGCACAAGCGTGTTTTAGCTGATTTCAGGCTGACAGAACATATTCGTTTTGCAGAAGGTTTTACTGCTAGCGTTTGTCTTGTTGCAAACTTTGCTGAATTTTCCAAATAAAATGTCCTGATTGAACCGCTGAATCCTTCCAGAAGACAAACATTTTCAGCTGCAGCGAAGGGACTTTCATGGTCAACCATGAGCTCGACGGCTTTGCGTAGAGGCTTCATTTCTGTCTGAAGTGTCACAGTTTGATCAAAGTCTGTCTTTGTGAACCTGATCCCAGCTTTAACTGATTGATTGAAGGGATGAGAGACAAGAGGCTGAGGTCAAAGGCAGACTTACAAGAAGTTAGTGTGAGCAGGCCAACAAGCAAAACAGGCAGGTCAGAGACAGGCAGTAAGTGTGAACACAGGGGGGCAGATGACAGACGGCTCAACGGGAACAGATCAGGTGGACGCAGCCGGGAAAGCAATGGCAGCAAAGCAGCACTGACAAACAACAAATGGGGGACTGGAGGACAGATGTGTCTTCTTGAATGAGGAGCCATTTTGCAGGGTCAGGTGACTTGCAAGGGAGGGAACTGTGAAACAGGTGGAGAATAACTGGGTCCAGGAATACTGTCTCGACCTGTGTTCAGAGAGTCGTGCACCTAACCCTAACCCTAACCCTAACCCTAACCCTAGCCCTAACCCTAGCCCTAGCCGTGTTGTAATCAGTGCAGTCACTTTGCAGTATCAGTGTTGCAAATGTATATAGCCTGAGTTGAGTTCTTGGACCTTCATAAAGGTCTTCTTTAGCACTGGAAACCTGTGTTTACACCTGTGCACCTTCTATCTCTGTGTGAAATAATAAGAAATATGCTGAAAATGACCATACGTTTCACGAATGCTTCAGAAAAGGTGTGGCTGAGGGTGTCGGGCAGCGAAGTGTGATTCTGTAAAAGCTGGAATTAAAACACACTGTTTGAAAATTCAACATGTAGCTCAATAAAAAGGCCGGGAGTTGTCAGTGGCTCTCAGTGTGAAGAGAACAACCTGGTAATGAACTGTCAATTAGCCCAGCTAACAAAGCTAACAGGATGAGACGCAGACAGTGTGTGTGTGCGTGTGTGTCAGTGACAGGGACTGTGTGTGTGTTTGATGTTTTGTCTCTGTGCGTCTGTATCAGTGTGTGTTCTGGACGTTCAGGTATGCATGCGCGTGTCTTCCCGTGTGTTGATGGGCTGAGAAGCTAACAAGCCGAGACGCAGCGAGCATCGGTTGACTTGATTTAACAGTACAGACGTAAAAGTGTGTGCGTGCGCGGGCGTGTGTGTGTCAGTACGAGGAGAAAGAAAAAGAAATGAGTCAGAGTTAACTCGGCTAATGAAGCTAACAAGACACGACCCCTGTGTGAGTGCGAGACGAGACAGATTACGTACATCTACAGTAAGCATTGTGAGCTTCGATTGGATTCATGCAAAGGGTGTGCGTGTGTGTGTGTGTGTGTGTGTGTGTGTGTGTGTGTGTGTGTGTGTGTGTGTGTGTGTGTTAACCTGGCTAAGCAGTACAGAGGCATACATCAGGCTGCAGAACCCTCTAATCAGCAGTGTCACCTTACATTTCTGTACATCTAACCCCGCCTCAACCTGCAGTCTGTTTTCTGTCCATCTTACTCTTCTTCTTCTGTCCTCCTCTTAAAGGGAAAGTGGCACGAACAAAGGCTGCGGACTCGTCTGCAGGCGTGCAACACATCACAGACGTATGACACGGCTGCAGCTGACACCTGTGCAAATGGTGCATTAGATGTTTGGAACGCTAAAAGAAGTCTGCAGAAACACAAAATTATGTGAATAATGCAAACGCGTGCTTTGCATTCACTCTGAGCGTCTCTTAAGGTTGGAAGACCTTCGTCACGGGGATTCACGTGTCCAGGATTTTACCTCGAGTCAGACTCAAAGACAAGTGTTGAAGATGTGTTTCTTGGAGGTCAGAGGAGGCTTGTGCTTGATGCCTGGCCCGGCGGCATTCCTGCTGCAGTCTGTGTTTCCCAAATCTCTGCAGTGCAGGAGGTGAAAAAGTGTTTTCATGACCAAGAGCCATCATGGACACTCGTATAAGAATAAGAATTTCTCTTTCATGTTTCTGTTCAGCTCTCTTCGAATATTCCTCCCTATTTTCCTTTCTTCTGAAATTGACCTTGATTTTGCCAATGACTAAAACAACATATCTGACCTTTCTCAGAATGACATATCGGACCTTCACAACCTTCACCTTGACTTCATTAACGTTCTGAAACAGCATCAGTTTGCTTTGGTTTAGGTACTACTTAGTTAGATTAAGGAGGAGATCATAGTTTGGGTTAAAATAAGTATGTTACTGTTAATGTAAGTCAATGTTGGCTTGTACTGGACTTAAACAGCGGTCTCCTGGTTGGAAGCCCAGTGTTTGAATCTTTTATTAATCACTACACAACATGCTGAATTACAGAGTCTGAAACTGCACACGCCATGCTTAGGTGAAATTATTTCTCCACTTTTATCCCATCCTGGTAAGTCTTCCTCAGCGGCAGACCAGGAGCGGTGGGCTGCCAGCCAACAGCGGCGCCCGGGGACCCAGTTTCCTCTCATCGTTTTTATGGAGGATAACCCAGGTGAACACGGGGAGAACATGCAAACTCCACACAGAAGGGCCCCTGAAGGGCAGCAGGCACTGAAGGCATGTTGGAGGACATGCCCACAGCACCCAAGACGGGAATCGAACCCAGGACTTTCTAGCTGTGAGCCATCCACCCCACCTTCCTCCATATGCAGACTTTCTCGCTCTTTATACGACGTCACCTGACTTCCTCCTTTGCTCCTGTCATAATTACTACAGCTGCCAATCAAGAAGCCTAAGTGCGTCATAATATCCTGCTTCCACAGTCGACCTGTGCGGCTGTTTGTCGAGTGAGCGCTGGCCGGTCCTCACATCCCTCATTCATCTCTCGTTTGTCGGTGTGTGAGATTGTTTCTGTGTGTGTGCCAGATAACCTGTCTGAGGTGCGATTGAGGTTAATGAGGGGAGACAGCATCAGGCTCCAGATCCCTTTAATAAACCTCGTCAGCTCCACCCGCCTCGCGCATGCCAATGAGCTCCCCAAACGTATCGCCGCGTCTGTCGCTGGAGGAGGAAAATAAAGGCTGTGTGAAGCGAATGAGGCTGGGGTCTTAAAGGGACTGTGAATGACTTGAAAAACGCCCTTTGATGAGTTTCAGAGTTTGCAGACAGGCGGGCTGGTGTGTTATCAGAGACGACGACGAGGCAGACAGCTCGCAGCCAGGGATGGATTTATTCAAACTCTGCTGAGCAGTTTTGGAGTTGAGCATTTTGGTATGAGATGAGATTAGAATGGATCAAATTGGATAAAACTTCAATAATCTCAGCTGGGAAATTGGGAAATAGATAAGAACCTTTAATACAATACAGTTTGTTTCAATAAACTGACATTGTTGAAAGTTAACACACGCATACACCACTAGCTTTCAGCTGTAGAGCTATAGGCTGCACTGTCCCACACATACAGACCATGGAGGACCAGCGGTCAGTTACAGACGAGCCGGCTGGTTGATTTGGTTGATTTAACAGGACAGTGGGACACCAGAGAGGACATGAGGAGGTGCCAAAACGAAGCGAGTCAGGTTTCTTATTATCATTATTCTGCAACAATCCCTCAAAATGAAACAAAAACAAGATTATTCTCCCTCAAGAACGACAGATGCTTTGTAAACATTTGCAAATCCGACTCTCAGATCACCAAGACATTTTCTTCTTTGGTTTGGTTTTGGCAGAAAAGCTGCTGGTTATGGTTAGAGAAACACTGTGGTGTGGATTAGAATAACTATTTGGTTATTGGTTGAAATAATAAGTGTGTGGTTAAGATCAGGAAATGATCGGTCTGAGCATGAACTGTGTCCATCCATCCAAAGCTCCTAAACGACTTCACTTCATTTCCTTCTCTGCTCCCAATACGACTCATAATTCCTTCACGGTGAATTCAATTTCGAGGTCGCGTACCCTGCTTTGTCGTCTATTTTCCTCTTAATTTGACCATAATTTACAAGATGAACATCATGCTGTATGGAAGAAGACTTGAAACCATCAAATGGGACCTCAAACTCTTGAGGAAAATGAGGTTTAAGGCTCTTCTGCACTGGCAAACCTTGAAGCTGGTTTTTACTCTCTACTGTCCAACTCGACTCTGATGATCCAGAAGGTTTGTTTGTCTGTTGTGGTGAATCTATGCAACGGACAGATGAAAAACATTTCTGCTTCAGATTACACTGCATCATAGACTTCCAGCTCTGAGCCTCTGCTTTGCGGCCTCTCTGGTAAAACAGATGAATAGCCTGAATAAACTTGACCCCCTTGAGGAGGAGTCGTCCAGCACCTTGTGTGCTTTGCCTCCGCGTTCCACCTTTCAGTCTGCTGCCCTGGATACCGACGTGAGTCACCGTCCTCCTGTTTTCAAGCTGCAGATGGTTCATCATCAGGCTGCCGCACTCCTCCTCGCTGCCCTCGGTGACACCTCCCAGCACAGAGGTGTAATCGCGGAGCTTCTTCAGGTGACATGATCCAGAGCTGAGACTGAAATGTGAAATGCATGGAGTGAAAAAGCAAAGGTGACACACAGAACGCCGCACACCGTGTTCAAAATGTTAAATTATGAAACTCAACTTCCACAATCGTCCGTGAGAGACAGGAATTCAGAGCGAAGCTACTGTGGCTGAGCGGCGTGTGTGTGAGAGTGTTTCCATCGCGGTTAGAGTACATACAAGTATTAGAGAGCACAGCTGTCCTCTGTGGACTGACAGACACAGAGGTGTGCTGGTTTTAACAGATTACTGAAGTCAGTTCTGCCTCCATCACTTCAGCTGAGTGGTAGTACACTGCAAGACCAGCACACACACACACACACACTCAGTCTCGTTTCCATCCACTGCTTGCCTAACCCTAACCTAAAGTCTTCACCCTAAAATTGGATGATTTACATTCTGGGAACTTGCATTTTGTCCCCATAAGCAAGGCGAGTCCCCACAGTGAGATACATGGCCACATGCACACAATGCAATAAAGCAGGAGGTGCAGCTCTGCTCTGCTCACAGCTGAACATATATATACACTGAACATACGCAACACACACACACACACACACACACACACACACACACACACATACCTGTGCTCAGTGAAAGCTCCCCAATGAAATGTCTGCCTTGTACTTGAAGAAAAACTTTAGAGTAGCTCATATTTCTCTCTGGCTCGTATTCATGAGTATAGATCTCTGCAGTCATACATCTAAATATAAGACTGCAGGAAGAAAAAGAGAGATAGAAAATAATACAAATAAAGAGGATGGGTGAGAGAGTGCGAGGGAGGGAGGGAGGAAATTGTGATTGCATTCATTTCATAGTCAGATCTTTTGTTCTGTGTCTCTAAGAAGGGGGAAGGAACCATCTCCATTTAAATTGCTTTCTGCGGCTACACAGAACGCACACAAACACACACTCACACCAACGCACCGTCGAGCACGCACACGTGTGCACATGCACGTGTGTGCAAGCACGAAATCCATTTCTTTCCTCCTTTCATCAACACACGCACACACACTGCTCTGCCAATACACTGTGCACGTTGGTGTGCACGTACGCAGCACCTGTGAACAGACTGTCGCGTTTGAAGAATCAGTTTACTGAGTGTTAATTGATTTCCTTAAAGAAGATCTGCAACTTTTTTAATCTTCTCATCCACCGAGTTCAGTTTTTTTCATGTGCGGGTTCGTTTGGCATCCTGCTCTGACAGTGTGATGAGTTGAATTCTCTCGTGTTAATATGTTTTTTCAGTGACCACATCCAGATTGTGCACTGCTCCAAACCTTTGGGTTGAATGTTTCCTCCTCAATTATTGCTTGAGATTCTAAAAAATGCACTTATTTCTGCCTGTGGCCATCTTTTTTGGAGCTGATCTGCGGTAAATGTAGCATACGTTGTCGTGGAAGGAGGATCTGCGTCATGCAAACACTTGGAGAGGTCTGCAGCATTGTCCTTTGATGGCACAGTGGTACAGTCACAGCTAGAAGGTCCCAGGTTCGATTCTTGTCTGGGGCGCTGGGGGCGTGTCCTCCACCATGCCTTCGGTGCCCGTTGCCCCGTATCTCGAGGAAAAACGGCCTTTCTGTGTGGAGTTTGCATGTTCTCCCCGTGTTCACCTGTTCAAAAACATGCAAGATCACCACCTGACCAATGGTGACAAAAGAAACTGGGTCCCCGGGCGCCGCTGTCGGCTCCTGGTCTGCCGCGGAGGAAGGACTGACCAAGGATGGGTTAAACGCGGACAAAATAATTTCACAGGAAGCATGGCGTGTGCATGTAGCGTGAGTGTGATAAATGATCTGGTTCTGGGTTCGGGCTGTCTTTCATGTCTGACTGCACAACCGATTGATCTGCCTGCATGTTTTATCTCTGGATTGAAGTTTTCTTTGTAAATGTTGCCACACAGGTGGACTGTTAGATGATATTTAAGCACGGAAAGCAAAAAGTTGCCACAGAATGACGTAACCCAGCAGGAATTCATTCAGTAAATGCAGAAACACACACACACACACACACACACACACAGGTGCTCACACACTTCAGTGCTGCAGTTTGTCTTTAGGTGTGTTTCTACTCTCAACTGGAAAAGAAAAGTTTGGTAAGTTAGGATGACAAAATGTGAAATTTGACATGAATTTAGCATTTCTTGCTCCCTAAACATCATCATATCAAAGACTGTCATCCAGACGTCAACACACTGCCGTTCAGCTCAGACCTGTGATGTCCTTTTTCACAGAGATGGAGGGGAGTCAGTCACGAGCTGGAGGCTGAGCTTAGCTGTCAGCCGCAGCTGTTTCATGCCGGCACAGTCTCCAGAAACAAGGTGTTCCTGCCTCTTCCTGCTCAGTCGCACATCAGCACAAAAAACCGTCGGCGTTAAAAGTTCCCCATGAACTCGTTTGTGCAAAAAGATTTGAGTAAGATTATTTTTTGTATCTGCGCTGTCCGTGCCTCTTACGTCTATTCATGTGCAACGTGTTCATCAAGCAACTTTTACGTGTTTTTAACCACTGATAAAGATTTTAAGTGTAAGAAATATCAGAAAAATGCAGAGTTTTATGTTGTGTTAAATTGAGAGTAATGCATTACAAATTGAAGCTATTCCCCTGACACACACACACACACACACACACACACACACACACACACACACACACACACTCTCTCTCTCTCTCACTAGCTTAAGGCATTTTTCATTTTCCTGTATCATGCAACACCTGTAACTAATTCCACAAGTTGTCTAAACCTCACAGAAACAATATATAGTACACACACAGACACACACAGACACACACACACACACACACACACACACACACAGTGTGGACCTGGTGCTACCATGTTAATCTTACAGACACGCTGCTAATTAACATGTTAATTATCATTCTGGCTGTAAAGTTCAGGGAACAGAGCACATTTCACCTGAAAGCGCTGGCAATCTTCCCCGTTCTTTATTTTGGCTCTGACCTTCAGTTTTAATGGATCCTCGGCTGTGACGCTTTAATGAAAATACTTCAAAAGTTTAATTCACCCTTCTTCTTTAGTATAAATAAAACAGACTGACCTAACCGAAGTTTTTCCCTTCATTACTGTCACTGCCCTGCAGCGAGGCTTTCTCATATTCACTGTTTCATAGAAATAGATTAATTGAGTTGTCAGTTGTCAGAAAAGTAAGAAAGCGTCCGGCCCAACGTCGTTTAGCTGAAGATTTAATTAAGTCTCAGGTGCGGGATTTATATCAGAGAGCAGATTCTGTGATTTTTAACTAGCTGAGAGTTTGGCTGCAGAATAATACATCGAACGAAGCTTCTGTTTCGATGCCTTTGATTAAGAGAGCAGACTTCAGTTTGAGTGTAGAAACGGGAGTTTTATTAGACAGTCATGCTCCCCAGAAGGTGTTTGGTGACGACTTAGTGTCCTAACTTTGTTTATGTTGCACCATGCATACCTGTCAACAGGTGCGATGTGAAAATACCCCTTAGACGAGGCTGCAGGAGGGGACCATCAAACCATAATGAAGGAGGAGCGAACAGAACTGGGATCCACTGAAAACACAGCTCCACCGTGCGACCAGTGGTCAGACGGGGAGTCTGTCGGGGTGAGTCCGAGTCCGTCTCCGGATCATTCGAGGCAAACACACGTCAGCGAGTTCTCTGAGCGCTAACTTTCAAGATGACACATCATTTGAACTTTTATTTTCAAAGCTGTTAATGGTATTTTTAATTAGCTGAGGCCAGTGCAGAGGCCTCGCAGTTCAATAATTAAAGCTGCGTCGAAACCCTGCCCGTCTCCATTTACCTTTCATTCTTCCAGGATATTATCAGACGCTTCAAAGCTAAAACAAGTCAAGTGAGTCAACACAGTCAAGTCCGGTCAGGTCCTCACTTTTTTCACTTGTCAGTCTCAAGTCGGTCAGGTCCTCACTTCTTTCACTTGTCAGTCTCAAGTCGACACCTCTGCTCCTTCCAGTTTGCTCAGCTGGACGCATTCACTGTCAGTAAGGACAATGCTTGAGGAGTGTGTATCGGGGGTAATCACGCTTTCGTCCCATCGTAGCAGAGGTAATCTATTGCTCAGCACGAGGGAACACGCTGTTAACTGGTTTATTCACGGCAACAGAGATACGCAGTTACAGGAGGTCATCTGCTTTATATAAACAGCCTAACGGGCCACGATTCTGGGTTACTCCATCGGTGCTGGTGTCGCCAACAGGACGTCACGACGAGGACAGATCAGACGGGGAGGGAAGAGGAGAAAATGAAGAAGAGGATGAGATGCTGAGAGGAAGAAAAGAGGAGAAGGAGGGATGAGAGGGGATGCGTAATGATGCAAGCGCTCGAGATAAGTGACTGCCATCCGGGGTTGGAAGCACCCCCCCCCCCCGAACACGCACACAGACACAAACACGCCCCCCCGCTGTGTCGAGCCCCTGTGCCACATGAAAAATGTTCGCTCTTTTCTCAGCTTGTTTACAACAGTGGCACTTTTCAATTAGCTGGGCAAATGCACACAGACACGCACACACGCGCAGACACACACATATTGACACACCGGCACGGAGATAGGGCACAAAAAGGCACGCACACGCACGCACACACAAACAGAGCGCGGGCCTATTCTTCAGGAGAGAAAGCTTTCAGCTGAGAATACAAACAACAGAGGCTACAGAACAAATGAGCTGCTGCACACACACACACACACACACACACACACACACACACACACACACACACACACGCACACACACACGCACACACACGCACACACACGCACGCACAGCAGCTAAGTAAATGAATTAAGGCAATGGCTTACACACAAGCACAGAGTTCTTGAGAGTGTGTGTCTGTTGGGGCTTCTTTTGAAGACTGCTCCCTCATGCCACTATCCAATCAAACGCAGACATTTATCGACGCCATCGTATAGACACACACACGCGCACGCACACACAAAATACATACCCAGATGCCCGTAATGATTTAGATTCACAGAGTATTTAAACTCATCCACTCATCCTTTTGTAGATGGAGTCTCTGGACAAAGTCAAGCCATCCAATTCCCCAAATCTCTGATTCGTTCTTATTCTCTTTCTGTCTCTGTCATTGGACAAAACGCAGTCGCACAGATCGACCTCAGTGTGCAGACAGTAGGGGGCACGGTGCATTAATGGGGGTATACAGGGGTCAAACACACATAATGAGCCGTGGGTTTCAAATTAAGGGTGCTAATCCATGTTTTCTCCTTTATAACTCCAGTCAGCATGTTGGTAACTTGGCTGCTGCACTCTGACCTTTCAATTGACACTACACTTGGCCAATTAGGATCACCCGTGTCATGTCTACAGCCAACAACAGCCAACAGGAGTCTGTCTGCCCTCCTTCTTTGAGCCAGTTACAGAGGACTGGTGCTTCGTATAGCCAACGAAATCCAAAAACAAGGATATGCTGCTTCAGTGGGAAACTTTACTTTAGTCAAATCAAGGAATTCAGTGCAAACAGGGATATGGTGTAAAGGCAGTTTTCCTGACTATAAACAGATATTTATCAAGATAAAAACAGTAAACAGCCTTTTTTCTGTGCTGTTGTTATCAGTTTGTGTCGAGCTTGAAACTGGGCGAGGCTTCATGTCGCGGTTCACATCTGCAGGAATCTACTTATGAAAACATGTTCAGGAGGAAATAAAACCTTCTGCTTCGGTGTGTTCAAACTCCACGACTCAACGGCAGCAGCACGCAGTGATCGGGACTCCAGAGGGTTTCACACACAAGCTTTTCGAATGGGTCAAGACCAGCTCTCAGGCTGCTTTGGATGTGTTGGATTGGTGTTTTCGTGCAGCCTCTGCAGGGATGGCGAGGGGGTGAATGCCCCCTGGAACACAAGAGACACACAATGAGCACAAACCAAGTACAACTGTCCATTTCTACTCCTCTTCCTCTCTGCCCCCCTGCTGTGCCTCTCATCCACTTTCTTCAATTACACCTCCCCCCTTTGCACTTCCTCTTTCCTTCCTCCTCCTCTTCTCATTCATTTAAACATGTATGTTAGTGCAGCTGCAGAGAAGTTGCATCATCTTGGTTGGTTGGCAGTTATAAATATATATAATGTAAATGACCTACTTTTAAAATTTATCAATTTAAGACCTATTTGTTCATATATAAAGGGGAGATGGCCAGCTGGTTAACTTTGGCTTTCAGGTCATAACCTTCGATGATTGGACTGGTTTTTGAGTGAAACAGGATGTTATGGTGTGCATCTTACTCTGCATTACCCTGAACGCATCAGTGTGTCTGCAGAAGCAGGAGGCACTTTTATGAGAAGACTCATGTGGCTCAAAGAGACACTCAGACTGTCTCCATGAATGCATGGATGCACCAGAACATACAGCAAATGCATTATAGGATCAGAGAGTGAGGGAGAAAGGACAGCAGGGTTAATCATGGAGAGAAATGCTGCTTTTTCCCTTCAAATATACATTTTACAAGAGCTGCTCTGACAAAGTTCGTCTGAAACTGACAGAAAAATGTGAAATATGCTGTGGATAATTTGATGATGAGCCAACAGTTTTGAAATGTTTTACAGTCAGAACTTCATTGTCTGGTCACTGCAGCAGCACGATGAAAACACCAGCTGTGTTCACACTCTTCTTCTTGGGAAGGATGGAACTTTTGATGCGTAACGAAAGTCTGAAATTAAAAATCTTGCGCTTCACAAACTCTGCAAACATCGTGCAGACGTCACTGCTCTGCCCGGATTTGTCTCATGTTCATTTCTTGGTCAGGAAAGCAAATTTGACGACGGCACACAAAGAATAAATTTCATAAGTCGCTTTATTATCCGGGCTGTGACAGTTTTTTTGATGCTTAATAATCTCACTGTGTTAAAAAATAATCAGGAGGAGATGATTACAACTGTCCAAAAAAGCTGCCTGGGTGTTTTATTTATGATCGCTGGGGAATCTCAGTGAGGGCCACTGAGGGTGAAATATAATGTGATTTTAAGATTAGAGAAAAGATGAGGAGACAGGCAGCAGTACCGAAGTGTTAACATTGGGAGTGCTCTTTCCTTTAATCTGCCCGGTAACAGAGGAACAGCTTTATGATTCGTCCTTGTTCTGCTCGTTTTGATCACCTGTGTTTGATCTAGACGAACAAACACAGCGTGAAACTTCCTGATGTGGCCGAAATGATGCAATTTCTTCTAATGAGATTCAGTAAAACACATTCATATTTTAGGTCTTGTTTCCTTTTTTGTGCTTCTTTTTCCTTCTTTTGTACATAACCATGTCATAACAATGTCAGGAAACATATCCAAAATATACACATAGATGGCCTAAATGTAGTTTTCTTCAGTATAAATGTGGATATTCATCTAGTGGGCTTTTTTTTTTTTAGAAGGCTTAGACATACAGTTCAAAAGCGTGTAAAATATTCATTTTCAGAGGTATTTTTAGCAGTTTTTATTGATTTCGGACTCGGCTGAGGCCTCATGCTGGGGTCCCTTTGTGTTTTCCAGCTAATGAGGCCCAGCTGTTGTCATTTGCAGGCATTTATCTGTAAAAACACATTCAGGTGGAAATAAAAACCTTCTAGTTCAGTCTGTTCAAACTTCTATTCCTCAATGCCAGAGGCGCTGCTGGTGATTGAAAAAGTAACTTTCAGATGCGACAGTTTTGTGGTATTATCCCTTAACTGACGGGTTGACAGAGAAAAAAACTCCTGATGCAATTCTCAGCTGGAAGCTGCACATTTTGCACCATTAATGTCTGAGTTAAGGTTGTCATTGTCCAAGTCTGTGTCTAAAATCACTTTTTACTGTCCGACATGTCCCCTCAAAGATCCCCACAGTGGAATGAAGACAGTCGCGTCCTCCCAACCAGAAGCAGCTAACGTGCATGTTGTTGCTCGGTGCAGGCCTGATAATTGGAGCTGGTTAACGGGGAATCTTAAGACTTTGTAATTAGCGCTGAAGGTGTCTCTCAGCTGAACGCAGCACACTTTCTTCAAACTGAGCCTTTTCTCATTAAAAGCTGAGTTTAAAAACGAAACTGGTCTAAACGAGTCACCACAACACTGTAATTGCTGGTGTAAAAGTTGAATTGTGCCTCCCTTTTCTTCAGCGGCACTTTCAGCCTTCAGCTTCTTCCTGCTTCAGTTTGTGCCCGCTGTGCTCGGACGTGGTTTCAGTAAAAGAGTTAAAAACAATCGTCAAGAAAAACAGAAATGATAACAAGAACAAGAGTGATGCACAGGTACACACATCTACATACATGCTGCATGTGTGTGTGTAACGTCTGAACTCGCTTCCCTCCCACTCGTCAGGTTTGCATCATGGCGTCGAGCCCGACTCTGACACGTTGACCTACATTGTTCATCCGCTGGGAGAGTTCATGCTTCCACTGGCCAGTTGTATAAAAAACATACGTTCACGTCTCGAACGTCAGGAATGTAAGAAAATATATAAAGAAAGAAATCTGACCGACAGATGTGTCAACACACATCATGAGGATGGTGTGTGTGTGTGTGTGTGTGTGTGTGTGTGAGAGAGAGAAGATGTTGCATCCCTCGAATGGACCTCGCTGAAGTCATATTTCTGTGCTGATATGAAGAACTTCTCTCACCCTCGCTGTGACCTACATACTCATCTTACAGAGAATAACAGAGAGGAGACGGAGAGTCAGGAGGGTTAAGTGTGCGTCAGCCGACATGACTTTATTTTCACATGCTGACAAAGACGCCGCATCGACTCCGAGACCAAAGGAAACAGCACCATCTCCGGGATGAATCTGAATCTGAGCATGAGAGCGCAAACTGTCTTTTAAAGTGTTTATTTAAGGGGAAAGACACTGGAAAACACACTTTATGGTCCTGGAGAAAACTTTTTGGCAATAGAAAAATCTGATTCTGACCCTTCGTTTGAGCGCTGAAGATTGGAGTAAAAGTACACTCAAGGTTAACCAGGTGAGAGCAAAGAATAAACTTCATGTTTTACTTTATTGTTGCCTTAAATGCATCTGTGGAGGAAACGCTCTTCATACACCCTGAGCATCTTATAGCTTGTCAGATGTCATGTTGTTGTTCAGTCAGACATCGTGCTCATGGTTAGAAGTTCAGGTCATGTTATTCCATTTCCTTCATTCAGTAGTGAACTGAATGAATCTCCAGAAACAGCAGAGGTGCAGGCAGCGACTCTGGAACAAGCTGCTTCTAACGTGTCTTTGTGTTGCATTTACATGACGCTAAATGAATCTTTGAAATAGTCCACATTCAGCTTTGACATTCTTCCTTCCTCACCCGATGTATCGCTCCTGTCCTCTCATGTAAACTCAGCCATGTTACCCGCTCAGCCTCTGTTAAAAGCCCAGACAAACCTTGACTCACCACAGCCTGTGATGAACTCTGACACACGCCGCTGCGGTACCCGTGTGAACAACGTGGTTTGAGGCGCTCTAATGGGTGGAATGAGGTCCAATAAGAGAACCTTTCCCACTCGTATAAAGGATTAAGATAAAAGGGCAGGGGGGGTGGCAGAGCAAAAGAGGTACATCGCCAATATTAGTAATTTTATTCAGAGTGGAGTCAGATACGATGACACCGGCTCCAAACCACCACCCACAGCTCCACTGCTGCTCCATCCTCCAACTACTGCAAGCTGACTGCACTCACTGTTTGACAAATGGAGGGAGATCCCTGATCTGAGCTGAAGTGAGCACTGGCAGGCCAGAGGACGCTCGCCCAGGGATGGAAAACAGGAGCCAGTGGTGTTAAACTGGTCAGCTATCTTTGTATTTGGTCTTCGTCCTGTGTCAGATGTCCCTTTCAGCTTTTAGCAGATTCAGTCAAACTCATCCTACTTTCAAGTTTTAGTTGATTAAAAGTCTGGTGGACAGAATTTAACAGCGACAGTGAGGCTTATATTCTCTACTGCCAGTTTATGGGAAACTAGAAACCAGATTCACGTTGATGTCAGTCTCATCTTTGCTCATTAGCAACATTGCTTGTTGATATATTCACAGTCGGTGTTTAATGACGTCGGTGTCCTCTCATCATCTGTCGTCCTCGGAGGAGGACGGATGAATGACTCCACCATTCATCCGGTCTGTGTATCCCTGTCATGGCAGCCAAGTCGAGTTGAGTCAACTGTATTTGTACAGCCCAGAATCACAAATCATAATTCGCCAGAAGGCGCTTTACAGTCTGTACAGTACAAACGAGGGAGAGAGGAGGGAAGAGGAGAGGCTGAATCTCCTCTAGATCCAAACAGCCAGGAGGTCCAGCAGAGGAGCCCGGTGAAGGTTTCTGCAGTTTCATCTACAGTAAATAACCTCCTTAATTTGTGATGTTGTGCATGAAAAACATGCTCGTTCGTCTTCATTATGAGTGCATCATTTTAACATAAATACTCTCTGCATCGTTTCAAATCCGAAGTGTTCGACTGCAGAGCAAACGCCACCCTCCTGGCTGCTCTGTGCGTCCGTTTGAGCAAATGCTTCCTGTGCGTGTTTTAAATGGTGTAAAATATGGGAGCCATGCAACAACAAAAATATCAATCCCTACAATTATTTCGCAGGAGTGACGAGCTTTAATTCTTTTTGATGAGTTTCTACACTGATCCACAATGCTCCATCCAATGTAGTTCCTTTTCACAGTGTTGAATTATAGCTTTAAAACATGATACAGCACAACAGTTCCTCTGCTCGGTCCAATGACAGCTTTATTGGTAAGACACTTCAGTGCCGTCACAGCTGAAATCCAATAGAGCAAATGATATAATGAATCACATCGTTGCAATATCTGATTTCTATTTCTGTCAAGCGCAGAGGAATTTAAAGTCTTTCCTCTTTTTCAAACTGTTGCTTGGACTCGAGTGCTTCTGCAGGCAAATCCTGCAAACTGAGACACAGCCTGTGCAAAGTGCTGCACGCTAGATAAGAAACATGCAACAAGGTGTGACACCTCACTTTATCTGTCCTATGTTCCTCAGGCCAGGCTGTCCATGAAGGCTAGGTAGGTCACCGTCACTTCATTTCACCACATTTACTCAGATTAGATCCCCACGTGACAAGAGTTGCTGCTCAGTTTGAAGAAGCGCGGCTCCCAAGGGGGACAGACTACATTTACTCAGTTTGGTTCCCCACATGACAAGAAAACGAGTGCATTTCAATAAAACTGGCCTCCAAGGTGGAAAATGGAGTTTATTCAGTTTGGATCCCCTCATGATGCAAGTATGAGAACATTTCAATGAACCTCAGTCCCAGTGTGAAACTAAATTTGCTCAGTTTGGGTCTCGGGCAGCAGAAATTCAAGAAAATGCCATGTGAGGTAATAAAAAATCTAATTTAATAGTCAAGTCGCTGGCATTTGATATTCCCAGCTCAAAAAGTCAGTGACCTAGAATCACACATGTGCAGCTGTGCAGGAAAATCCTCCACTTGGTGAAATTTAGGCATTTTTGCAATTCCAATAACTGGAAGTTTTCATTTTTAAAGTGCATTAATCAGAAGCCAATTCATGAAGTGCTTAATTCTACTGAGGCCTCAAGGTAAAAAAATTAATGTGCTTAAAAATTCAATTTCATTTCGCTCTTGACTGTTCCACTAAAATGGAACGGTTAAATATGTTTGGCTATTTACTTGATGATTTCAGCTCATTTTGTCCCTAACAGTTTGATTTAAAAAAAAAAGAAAAAAAAAGCACAAATTACATCTTATTGTCCTTGTTGATGAAACAAGTCAATCATGTATTTTATACTGAAGAGAGACTGAAGAAGCTCATTTTCCGGCACATCGTTGGCATGAAGAGTGACGATAGTTTAATGTTTGGTTTGTTAAATTCTTTAAGAGTAAGACTGAAACATGAACAGGATTTTTTGTTTTGTTTTTGTCATGAGAAAAATGGATAGTTCGGTGGTCCGTCGAGCTTAAATATTGCAGGTCTGAGATACACATGCTTCAGTCAGGGCAGCAGCTGTCACTGTGGACTAAACTGTGGATGCATTCAGCTTCATTCACTCACTCACTCTCACAACTCAACCTCCACCAAAACTGTGTTCACGCTCCATTTTGCAGATGTTAACACACTTTTAAAAATGCACCATCAAATGCGAGTGTTACACCAAATAACAGCAAATTAGAGAGCGGTTTGCTGCGTTCTTCTCCATCTACACTCAGTAAATTAGATAAAACAGCTGATTTCCATTTCAGCAGGAAGCCAGTCGAGCTCATTTATCTTTCAGTTTCATGCTATCTACTGTATATACTGCGAACGAGAATCACTTTTCTCAATAAAAATGGAGGCAGCCCGACACAGAGAGTCCCCAGAGAGTCCTCGGCCCCGGAGGATTCTTCCTCACGGGGGTGAAATGCGTGATATGGATGAGGTGCAGGCTGCATGTCCGTATCTGTAGCTGTCCTGTATGAGCGTGTACTGCATCCACACACATTTGGTTTGTGTTGCACATTTCAGGGAAATAAAACCCGCTGAAGCACACTGCAGCATTTCCTTTCTCCTTATCTTTTTTTGCTTCATGCAAAAATGAAAGACAGTAAAATGGTACAAGTGTTGAGAAGTGCTTCGGTTGCATTAGTGCATTTTGGATGTGGGATTAAGTGTTGTGCTGAGCTTCATGTTGGCTGTGAAAAGTTTTAAAATCATGTTGAGAAATATGTGTAACCGCTTGGAAAACGCTGTAAAACAAGCCCCCAGATGTTTTGCTCCTGGTTAAAGCTGCTCTTGTCTTGAAAGACGTCTCCACGTCTATTTTTACACTCCTCTGTTCACGTTGACGTCCCGTTAGTCACCGTAATTGATTTGAATCACCTGTCGCCACATGTTACACAGATGTTAAAAGATGTTATAAGATATTGATCGATAGAATTAAAAATGGAAAAACTGCATTGGGATTGTGAACGTGCACCTTCTTCTTCCTTCATATGGTCTCTACCTTGTGCAGAGGTGTTCTCCTTTGCTTTCCTTTGACTGATGTTGGACACGTGTCGTCTCCACCTCACCTCCCCTGTTGGGGATTGAGACCCCCACATGGCTCAGATCCAGCTCCCTCCAGACGTTGCACCACATGGATGATTTAGACGAGCCTTCACAGTGACAGCCATAATTTTGTTTGTGTTTCTGTGGGCATCTGAGAGATTAAAAGTGTGTTTCCCAGTGTGTATGTGTCAGGCGGGAACATGGAGACAGAGAGAAGCTCGCGTATGTCGGCATTTCATTTAAACTTGTGTGGCTCTCGCTGGGCTGATAAGGATCACTCATTATGTGGTGAGTTAGTTCTCTGCTGCACGTTGTCACGACCCCCTAGCCACATCACAGCAAGCTGCTCATCTGTATTCATGGGTGGTTAACAGCCGGTGCACCTTTCCTCTGAAATACAGCAGGTGGAGAAAGGTGCATGAGCGCACACACATCATACCTCTCAGCGCCTGACTGAATTCAGAGATGGAAGGGAAAGGTCTTGTCTGGATTCATCCCATTACTTCATATTTTCATTTTGACAGATATTCCTTCTTATATATGTGATGTGATTTGAAATGTGATTCAGTAAACTTGAACGAATTAATACATTACTTTTTCTTTGATTAATCTGAAAATGCAGTTTTCATAAAGTCTAAATATTATACAAGCACACTTTGTCGGGCCTAAATATGCCGTTTTGGGAGTCATTGGCAATTGGTTATTTAGTTTGAGGACGTGTTGGGTTTGGACTAACTGCATTTTGTTGTCAAATGTAGAGGACCTCCAGGACGGAGAATGGTTGTTTAATCACAGCTAAACACTGTCCAGTATCTCCATCTGAAGCAGAGACAGTTTCTTCCATTAAAAATCTCTTCAGTCTGTCTCCACCTGTGATGCAAGGTTCAGAAGTTTTCTGTGACCTTTATGTACCTCAATGGCAGAGAGAACCGGGCTTGTGTTAGAGACAGGCCTTTGTTTCTAATTTCCCCTGTTCCACAGAAAGTGCAGACTCAACACATGCTATCAACTGTCTTGATAAATTCAGTATAATGTGTGTGAATGATGCTCAGCGACCATGAATGAACCTGCAGGTCGGCTCAGGTGAACAGAACATCATGCAGTGTCTGGTTTTGTCGATGTAACGTTGGTCAGCAAAACAACTGGATTTACTTTAATAATTAACATTATTTCTGTTAAAAACATGATTGTTACTGTACTGTACTGATGAATTTCAGCCGTGGAAATCGGCTAAATGAACCCTGTGAGCTGCAGGTAATTCCACCTTCATCAACGTTGCCTTTACCCAACCTTCATTTGTTCATGCTGGCCATGACAGGAAGTCGTTTGCTTCGTTTACATCGCAGTGCGAGCGTGAAATTGGCAGATTAATGTTGTCTTATTGATGTTGTGGAAAAGATTGCTCGAATCAAAGAGGAGGCTTAAGATTTATGACGTACAGTACAGTATCACCACAAAGAGGCCATTTGTTTTCAAGATAAATGTTTTTAAAATAGTTTTATTTTTCTAACTTTCTGGAAGCTTTTGATGCTACAAGAGTTTTTTTTTTTGTTTGTTTTTTTCTCAAATTGAGTGGTACTACGATGAAGACTGTAGAGCATCACTTAAAGCCAAAGTCAACGCCTTGGTTGGAGGAACTCCAGATATCTATCCAAGAAAGTCAAATGTTTAAGTACTGGAGTATAATTTGAAGTGCTGCTCTGCTGTCACCTGAACTAAAACACTCTACTGTCCTCACGTCTCCATCTGACTGACTGACTGAGCTGTCACAAACCCATGTCCCTCTGTGAGATTAATAAATAACCTCCAACACATCCTTTGCACACATTTCGTGAAACCTTTTAGGGCTAATGTCGGCTAACATTTGCATTAATGTTAACATGAACTACCTCAAGTTGCTAACTCACAGACAAACTTGCTAACATCTGAGAGCATCTCAAACTTTGAGTTTTAATTACCATCAGTGTGTTGAAAGCTCTGAAGGCCCACAACAAATCCTCTGAGCAGGAGTCAGGACTTCCCACTCTTTCACTCATCTCAGCATGACTGAGACTAGTAGACTTTACACGATTAAACAAGTTCGATGAATGAGTTGTGTAGTATACACTCTGCATCTACACATTTCTCACTGTAGGATCAGGACTTCTGCCTGTGGAGGTCAAGGCGTGTTCATCTTGGAGGAAAGCCCAGGCCAGATCCAGAAACTGCTGGAGGGATTACGGATCTAATCTGGCCTGGGGGCACCTCAGGATCCCCAAGGATGAGCAAAGGATGCGCCTGTGAGGACATCTGGCCAGCTGTGCTTAGCTTTCAGACAGACCAAGATAAACGAGTAAAAGTGGATGCATGGCTGGATGATGGAGGACTACAAACAGCTCAAAGGAAAGATGTTCAGTCTAAATATGCAGTTACTGTATGAGAGTGGGTTGTAATTTGTTCAAATGATCAATATTTAAATTCCTCATGTAAACACAATAGTCTAAAGCTCATACTTTAAACAGTCAACTCAGCTCCGTCCGCTCAGAAATAACCTTCCCTCCACCGCCGGTCATTTATTCAAATAGCACTTCAGCGTGCTTAACGAGTGAAATAAGAGTAAAATCATATGTTATAATTCCTGAGGATGGAAGAGTCTGCTCCTGCAGTTCCTCTTCAGAGTGTGTCAGTGGTTTAATGTGGTGCTGATTATGGGATTGTCCTTCAATCAGACGCCCCGCTGGAGTGTTTTTGTGTGAGACACTTAACTCCTACCAGAGCCGCTGGCCTTGTGGCGCAGGGCGAGCCGAGAGATTTCCACCTCGCAGGATCAAGAATTTAAAAAAGAAACAAGATGTCAGCTGAAAAATGTGTTAGTGGGTGCTTTAAATATTTTTTGGATTGAATAAAACTGCTTTTATTTTATCTTTTTCTCTTCAGTAAAACCTGCTCTCCCTCTCTTTCTGCAGCCCACCACAGTCCATTACCACCTCTGCTAGACATAAAAACAAAAGGTATTGAATTTTAAAGAGCATCATAATTCAGTCCTATTTTCTCCCTCAGCACAAACATGTGCTGTGTGGGGTCTGTGTTTAGGCTTGCTGATTTCAGGTACAACCTTACTAGAAGCAAAAGTGGAAACAAACCAAAGTGATCAATAAATCAAACATAAGGTGTTGCTATGACACAGCTCCACCACTACAGGAAGCTGACAAAGGTGCGTTTTTTTGGACTTCTGACAATATTTAAAGATGCAAAACATTTGAGAGCCTTGTCCGCTAATCCATCCCCCCGACTTTACTCTGAAAAGGATCTGTAGCGCTGTAATGCCACACAGTCACGAGAGGGAAACCCCAGCAGTGATGTCACAGTGTCCTGGAGTACACCTGTGCATCAGCACAAGGTGAAAAACCACTGGACGTCAGCAAAAACAAGAGATTCAAGAGGCGTGAATTCACTGTTTTAACAAAATCCCTCATCCTCTGCAAAGCAAGAGGGCAGAGCGTGAGGAAGTGAACCTCTCCCGCAGCACCGTCATCAATGAGAGCTCAGACGTGACTATTCTTTATGACAAACCTCTTCATATATTTATTGAAGTGATGGGCTATTAACCCAACAATGAGCCAGTAAACACCTGCAAAATCCATGAAACGTAATCACTTAGTAGCTAATTAATTTGCCACATTATCATTGATTTAAGCAATAAAACATAGCGGTGCTGTGGCCGCAGTGCAGCAGTGAAAATATCATGCTGTTTGTTATTACTGTGATACAAAAAGCTGAATCAATATCGTTATTGTTGGTGTTTCTAAAGGGGTTACAGCTGCTGGGCGGGACGCTTGTATTGTACTGCAAATATTCTGTTATTCCAGGAAACAGCACAAATAACAAGCTTCCCATTTGCTTGATGACTGGAAGCAACAGGCCACAGAGAGCTGTGACGCTAACAAACCAGCTGCTCATCTGCTGAACAGTGCTCACGTCCCGACGCTGATCGTTCGCTCTGTCAGTGCGCTGGTGATCATGATTCGAACGCTGCTTAATATCAGTGTAAAATCACCTTGTTGGGCCACTTCCAGAGCAAGTAATGCAAGAAAAATCACAATAAACTGCAGCCACTGTGACCCTCGACGAACTCTGGGCATCAAGATCTCACTTAGAACTGCATTAAATGGGAAACTTATTGCAACATATTTATCAATTACGTCAAGCTGAGTGGGGAGAAATGAGGGTGTTGCAATACGAAGAGAAAGAAATAATGTACGAAAATAGAGAAATGGAAAAAAAAATGCACAGCAATGACACGAACACTGACAGCTATAATAATGGACATGACTAATAATAACACAGCATGTAATGTATAGTGTGTAGTGTATATATAGTACAGTTCACAGAAGATAACAGTAAGCAAAATGCTTTCATGGAAGAGTACGTCACGGAAGTACGTCACGACGAAGCCTTCGCTGCAGCTTGGAGTCATGATGACGCAGGATAAGACGATGCTGCTGCTTTGACCACCAGCTGCAAAACATCAACGTTAATCTTCAGCGCTGATATTTCTCTTCAGCTTTCCACAAGAAGGAGACACGCTACCTCACAAAACACCTTCACTTGTGCAAAGTTACTGTCTCTGGACGTCTGTTCTTTGTGTTTTTGCTTCTTCTCTTGCTTTTTGCAGAATTAGGATGACTTTTCAGAGAGGTAATCGAAACCCTTTCTGAGGCCTGTAAACCGTAAATCGCCGCCTGAGCTTCAACACTAATTCAAACTCAAACACAACATGTTTTATCACCTGTGAGTCGTCGGTTCTTCAGACCTCCATCCTGCAACAGCCCGGCGCAAACGCAGAGCTGAGAGGTCCGGCAGTAAGACTGGAACTTAATGCAAATGTGCTGTCGTTTATTTCATTATTTTCTTGGATATTGTTGCTGATGAATGTGTTTCGGCTGCAGATAATTCCACAGAGGGTATTAAAGAATAAAAGCTGCAGGCGTGTTTCGTAATTTAAAAAGGTAGAAAGAAATTATCTTCTAACTTCAAAAACACTTTTGTGCAGTACAGTTTGTGCAGGCCGTGTGCAGTTTTGACGGATTAATGAAGCAGCGTTTCAAACATTTGACGATCACTGGGTGTTTAGCCGGTTTCCACGGGAGGAGCAGACCTTTCTGACAGCTTGTCTCAACATTATGTTGCACACAGATGCGAGAGACAAAGGAGAAGCAGCAGGGGACGGTTTGAATAAAGAGAGGAGTGAAAACAGTGGATCTGATTCACTGTCATGAGGAACAACACTGAAATGTAACAGATTGTTCGGACTTCCTCCCTCTGTGATCTGCTTCTGCCTGCGTCTTCTCCTCTTCCTCTGTCACTCTGTCTTTTAAAAATGGACTTCATCCTCTTTGCTCGCGCTCACTCTTCGCCCTCTGCCTCTTTGGTTCGTTTGTAGTTTTTCAGTCTGATTTAAGCCCCAGCAGGCGAAGAACTACAGCTTTTTGATATGCGACTGAGGTAACTGCTCTGACTGGGGACACGATGGCAGCAGTTGTTTTTAATGCCAGTGAAGGGCCTTTGGCTTTATGGAGATTTCATCGGGATTTTAAATTCAATATATGGAATTCAGCCCAGCCAACACAAGCCTGTAAACTCGTGTGTTCCTCTTTCTGTTTAAATTGAGTAAACTGATTTCCATCCTCCTCTCTGCAGGGGTTGCACTGTTAATCCACTTTACATACATATGAACATTACTTCAAGCATGCCATAAATAACCTAATCTCACCTGGATGCCCCAAAGTCTGTCATTGCGCACCATAAACAATCATGTAAGTGTGTAATAATTAAACTCAATTTCACATCAGTGCCTGGAACAATAACCGCTGTCGAGTCGGCGGCAGGCTTACAGTGACACTGTGATCTGATTATAGCTTCAAAGAAGTGCAGGAAACAGCCATAAGTCTGCAGGCAGCAGCCAAAAACAAGGACTTCCAACGCAGTGATGCAGGAAAGGAGCGAAGACCATTTTCTCTGCAAGCTGAATTAAGAGGCAGATCATTGGGTCAACCTGACAAGTATAAGCAGAATTTTCTCGTGCTGCACGTTTAATCACAGTCATCATATCTCATGTGTTCATTTCATGTAGGCACGTCATTTTTTGGCATTCCTCTGCTTGAAATATGAGTAATTGTTGGTAATAATGATTCTCAAATGATACTCTAAAATGTAAAGACGTGAATTTCCCAAGTGTTTTTGTTGAAGTATCCACTTGCTGCAAAGAGAAGTCTTCAGCTGCTGGATCTCCAGGCTTCTTCACTCCTTTACGTCGCCGTTTGATGCAGGTGATGCAGCTGGTTTCCGACGCGGAGGTTCGTTGGACACGTGGGACTCAATCAGAATGTAAATGTGCGGCTGGGGAGTCGAAACCGTCAGCTAAAAGAGGCTAAAGGCTGCATGGTGCTGAGGAGTGTGGCTCTCAGTGGGCTTGAGTGCTGAAAACGGCCCTCGGTCATCACATTGGCACATCGGTTAATAGAAAATACTGCCTAATGAAGGTTTCAGACTGTGGACTGCTCAGCAATGCATAAAACCTGCTCCAGTCTGAGCGGTAATTTTCAGCTAGTGTATTATTATTGAAATGAGCTGTTATGCAGTCATGGATGTGTGTTAATTGGGTATTTTGCAGGATCTTAAAATGTTAGCCAGCCTGTCAGAATGGAGGGCAGGAACAACCCACCTGACAATATGTCTAATGTATGTAAAATGAGTAAATGTGATCTTTTGAGCGTGAAATCAACGAGTATTTTCGGCTTTCTGCTTTTGAGGCTGCCAGCGAGCGAGCAAACATTGGCACGCACTTCACAGGTGAAGCTGCTCGACGCACACGCAGACACGCATGCACACAAGGCTTGTCTGGCATGTGTGCAGAGGCGTTTTACAAAGGCTTGATTTTGTGATTTTGCAGGGTAATTTTAGAGCAGCTGCTGGAGTCGTGACTTCCACTTACACTGTGAATAATAATAAAAAAAAAACCTCCCAACCACCCACCAACACTCACACACGCACACACACATACACACACACAGACACAGACACAGAAGAAGACACGCAAACTCACATAAACACTCATGAAACATATGGGGACCATATGCTTACACTGCATACAAACACACTCATATACAGACTCATCCAAAGCCACGCTGCCTTCAGACGACGACAATCAATCACAGACATCCAGCCAAGTCTTGAAGGGATACACACACACACACACACACACACACACACACACACACACACACACACACACACACACACACACAAACAAATGTAGACACACAAGTTAACCCTGTAAGCACTACAGTTTAACCCCTTGCAGTTGCAGTTTTGGGGATATTTTCGCCTGATTTTACTCACTTCTATGTTTTTAACTGTCATGCAACCATCACAGACGTGTAGTTGAAGGCTTGAACTGAGGAAGACACTTATCCCATGAGATAAACATCAGTTACTGAATGTATAATGTCCGTCAAAACATAGAACATTGAATCCAAATTAAAAATAATAAAAACACATTTTTTTAACTGCAAGCGAAACAAAGCGCATTCGTCTCTAATGCGAATGAATGAAGACGACCGCTAGTGCTGCAAATCATACTTCCTTTGTGACTAAAAACGCGTAACAGAGGGGTCGTATAAGAGAAGAAACATCATTACTTACATGCCAAAGAGGTCTGCAGCACTCAAGGCTCATCTGGAAAACACTGAAACCTCTCTGTGGTCGTCTCTTTATGAGTGAGCAGTTGTGTTTTACTGCGTTCAGGATAAAAAGAGAAACGTTCAAAGAGCCTTTAAGTGGCTGTAAATGGCCTTTGATTTACACGTGGAGCGTTTGTTATTGTAAAAATAGAACGGGGGTGCGGCGATCTCTCCTAATTTAAAGAATCTTGAAGAGTCGCAGTCTGAAGTGAAAAGATAGAAACAAAGATGACAGAAAGAAGAAGCTTATGGTCGTCTTTGCTTTCAGCCTCCCGTCAAAACCACGACATGACAGACTTCTTTGCGTTTATGAATCTTTGAAAATTTGGTAATACTACTTTAATACCTGCATTTGTAACACCTGACTCTGCTTTGCCAGAATGTACCTCTGTGATCACCTGATCAGGCCCTGAATGTGCAAACACGGCATTACACAGAAGGCCAGTTTGCAGCCGTTCTCCTTAACAGCTGCGCAAGTTTTCCACCAGGTTTTGCCCCCAAAATTCAACTAATTTAACCTTTGACGCCCAAAGAAGCCGCCCTCTAACAAGGACAGCCAATGTCACTCCAGCAACCACGAGGCAGACTTGTATTAATGTTTAATTTGTCTGCAAAGAAGAAAAGAAAATGTCATTTTTTTGTCGCCTGATTACACGAACCTAACCTGGCACAAGATCCAAGAAAATGTCCAAGAGGGCTGCAGCTGATTGGAAATGTAGACAAAACAAAACCTGGATCACAATGAATTGATTCAAGTGAGTTTTTCATGCTGTAGCTGCGTTAAACGATGAAAGCATCGCACAGCTGAAAGCGAGGATCATCAGTCATCTCTGATTATTAGTGTTTCATTGTCATGGAAAGTGTATTGTTACCTGGCATTTAAAGAAGCAGACACACAGGCAGCACACATACACAGGTACTCTAACAAACCCCGGTGAGACATCACGGTAACACACACACACACACACACGAGAAGTCATAAATAACCGAGTGAAACACAGCCACACTGGCGCATATGCACACGCACACACACACACTTCTGTCTGAGCCAATACATGCATCCACACACTGAGCCACCCACACACAAAAACACACAAAGACGCAGACAGAAGCAGACAGCGACACACACCCAATCACAGGCAGGCGGTCTCACACACACGCAGAGAGGGAACAATCATGTCGACTTTATTTTGCCTCCTCTTCCAGTGGGGAGTGACATTTTGAGGGGCTCGGTGGGGTGGGGCCGAGGGCACGAGGTTCAGCCATGAAAAGCATGACTCAGGACGGAGGGAGAGCAAAGCCGAACAATAAAAAAAGAGAGTGTCAGAGAGAGAGAAAGTTAGAGAGCAGACGGTGAGGAAGTACGAGAGGCAGAGGCAGAAAAGAAACGGAGAGGGGGGGGGGAGTACGGGGACGTAGGTAGCATTAATTAGGTCATTTCAGCAGCAGTAAGTTACAGGATGTAGCAAGAAAAATGAAATATAACTCAGGACCTGGAGGAAATACACTCTGCAGCTGACTGTTCCAACATTAGAGCGTGCTCGCTGGAGAATATGACTTAAGACTGCAGCAAAATGAACCCTGCCTCCGACAAATTACATTTATTTACTCACTAATTTCTATTTGCAAAGGCCTTTTAGAGGAAATGGGAAAAGCTGCTGCTAGCTGGCAACATTTCGCTCCAGTGCAGTGAAATTTTTCTGTTCCAGAGAAGAAACAGGACGAGGAAGTCGTCGTACACAAAGCGTGTGAAGCAGTGCAGATGAGCTGCGGAGGAACGAGCAGATGGGTTTGATGCTGGATTATAAAGGGGTTGGAAAAACCACCCACAGGTGACTGCAGCGAGGAACAATGTGACTGTGTGGTAGAGGGTGAAAGATGTATTTGTTATGCATAAAAGCAAACAAATCTCAATGTGTGCTGCAAACATCAATAAATACAATCATATCACATCATATACAGATTATATCCTGCAGTGAATATCGAAGTAAAGCCACATCTGCACAGTCTCCTCTGGATGTTTCATCATTACTGATAATGTGCAGAAACGCAGACAGGTGAGAAAACAGTGCAGGCAGTGTGGTCGAGACTGAGGCGTCTTCAAGGCGCCGAGGATTGTTCATTCATATAAGGTCTCATTTGTTTTTTGGGGAGGGGGAGCCTGTAAGTCCCTTTATCCTGGACCTCCACAATAACATCACTGTGGGCATCATCACACCTGAAACGTAGCATGTTGGGGGGGCTGATGAGACGCTGAACACGGCTCATCAGCTAATTATACGTGACAGATGCTGTTGAGGATTTAGTTTGATTGTCCTCGCAGAGCCCGCCCCGGTACGTTTAAGCATTTCCAAGGCTGAGAGAAGACAACCTGAACGCAGCTGGCATCATAATAAGACGAACAAGGTGTGAAACTGTGGCTGTGCATTAAATATTTGTCAGCGGTGGGCTTCACAGCCTTTTTTCATGCACTGTTTTCTAACCTGTAACACGGGGAGGACACGAGCCCGAAGGCTCTGAAACGTAAATTTTTAATTTGTCCAACATCAAGCATCCCTTCATTCATTTTTTATTGTTTCCTTTGGGCATTAAAAGATGAGAAACTCAATATATTTTGGAAATAAAGACATGCACACGCAGCATTTGTCCTCCAACAGCACTTTCTTGTGAACAGCGTGGTGGAAATGGCAGCGGGGACGAACAGTTTGTGTTTGTGAACGTCACCTCGCCGTTGGCCCAGGTGGAAGTTTTCATCAGCAAAATTTACTCCTATGGTTAACCTTTAAAATTTAATCATTTCAGCGCTGCACTCAAGGATATCTGCATTTTTATGACCAGCTGGACGCCTGGTGAAGCCGTTGTCTTCCCACAGTTTCCCCTGTTGCTCTTTGACCTCGGCTTATTTTTCACTCCTTCTGTTTTCAAGGCTGTTCAAGGCTATTGATTTTCACTGCATAAAACCAGATTAAAAAAACAAAACAACACATCAGTTTCTAATAAAATTTCACAAAGAATTTACATATCCAATTGCTGAAACGCAGATAACTGCAGCTGGAGTTCACTTCATGATGTTTACAGCTCAAAAATCAGCTGATGTGACCTCAAGACGTCTGGAAAAAGCTCGTAAGCGTTCCTTCAGGTCTGACTCCATGGCAGGAGTCAACACGCTAACATTAACGTGTACGAGCAACGCTCCTCGTTAACACAGCGCCGTGAAACGACAGCAAGTGACCAGAGCTCCCACAAACAGGGAGGAAGACGAGAGCGTAGAGGACACTCAGAGGCACGCAGAGACTCATGTGAAACGACTGGAGGACATTTAGACAAGCTGCCAGTTGTCTTATTGTCAGCTGTCTTCATCCTCTCTGTTTTCGGTTTTCTAACGTTGAATATAAGAACGTAAAGAACTGGAAAAAGAAACATTAGACTTAAATTATACTTTTTGAAGAAGAAAAGTACACTTTGTGCTCTTTCTGTCACCGTCAAGAATACTTAAGTGGACTCATGAAGTCCTTGAGTACCACTTGAGTAATACTTGAGTATACTGGAAGTTTAACAGTAAATTGGCACTTTTTAAGTATTCATGAGTATTCAAAACACACCTGCAGTACAGTTGTTTTATATCACCAATGTGCTTAAATATACTTCAAATGAAGTAAAACTAAAGTACACTTTAATTAAGCGTGCTAACAGTGTATCACAAAGGACTTCATAGTTTTCATAAATACACTTTGTTACTGTTAAAAGTACTGTAAGTTACACTTACCACACTACACAACTACACTTTTTAAAAGTACACTTTATTATACACTTAGAATAAAGTACACCTTTTGTCAGTACTTTGAAATGCCACTTTAAGTGCTGCAGAGTTAGTTTATTAATTTCTATTACAGTAGAACTTGATGACGTGTACTTAGAAGTACACTTTTTAAAAGTATGTGTCAAACAGACTTTAAATTAAGCACAAAAAGGAAAAGTCTACTTTGTTCTTGTACTTCTCGTACAATAAATTCTACTTTTTGAGCAGCAGTACTCATTCTCCTCCAGTCACAGGTTTGCGTTGACTTCCTCTCTTTCTTTGTCCATCACATCAGGTGACCGTCCTCGTGCGTCCTCTGTTAACCCTTCCTCCTCCTCCTCCTCCTCCTCCTCCTCCTCCTCCTCCTGGCTGTCTCATTCTTTTCTCCCTGATCACCTCTGACTGTCTGTCTCTCCCTCTCTGGCTCTCATTCGGCGTCTCCTCTCGTCTCTCCCCGCTGTCAGGGGAGGCCCACAGAGAACCAATTAGTTGTAGGTTTTTATGCTTTGCTGTTGAGACACTTTTGCAACATGTGCACTTTCACTCGCACAAAGTGTTTCTGCGTCTATCAATATTAAAATCAGAAGAAGAAGCTGGCCACAGCGCGAGCGCGTGTGTGTGTGTGTGTGTGTGTGTGTGTGTGTGTGTGTGTGTGTGTGTGTGTGTGTGTGTGTGTGTGTGTGTGTGTGTGTGTGTGTGTGTGTGTGTGTGTGAGCTTCCTGCAGCAGACTCGGGCTGATTGGCCGGACCAGAGCAGCATCTCAGCGGGACTTATTTTGAATACAGAAAATATCAGAGGAGGTTCTTTGAAGCGTCCGTCTGTAAAGCAGCTGCACTCCTCTGAACGACCTTTCCTTCGCTCCTCTTCCTCCTCTTCCTCCTCTTCACAATTACTCTCCGTATTCCTGCCTTTCTCAGCATTGCACACTTCTTGTCAAAAGCCTACATTACCCACAATGCAGCATGCAGTAGCATTCTGCGAGACTTGTTCTGGAGGGTTAAATTATTTTGATGTGTAAAATCGGTGATTTTCCCTTTAAGGAGGCGACATCTCGAGTGTCAGAGCAGCGCTGTCATCCAGCCCGTTCCCTGACAGACTGAAAGATACTTTGCTGAACAGTTTATTTTGGCCTGCAGAGCCGCATCATTTCCTCATTTGTTTCCACAGGACAGTTAAAAACTCTCCACTGAGGAAAAGGTGCCACTCATCTGATGTCATAGCTGCTCGCAATTCTTATTGGCTCAGGAGGCGTGAATGCAGGATCATATGGAGACACTGAGGAGCTCACCTATTAGAACTGTGCAGCTCTTCAATGAAATACAACACACACACACACACACACACACACACACACACACTTCCTCTCCCTTCACAAGTGGGCCGCATGGGTCTGTGCACTTTGAATTCGCTTCCAAATGGACTGAAACCAAAGCGTGTTAGACACGCTGGGATGCTCCGTGTGGCAACAGGCGAAGGCACACCACGTACTGGAGATGTTGTGGGTTTGACTCCAGCTTTTGTCATCCAACTTGTCTGCTCCTTGTTCCTCCCAATTTCCTTTTCTCTTTATCTCTGTTCCCCCCTCTATGTCCTAATTTTTTTCAGTTCTTCTCTTTCATTTCCAAGTGCCTCACTGGCATCAGACTTGTCTTCGGCTGCCAGAGCCTCTTGTCTCACATTGCCTCTCTCACACTGTGTGCGCGTGTGTGTGTTAAATCACAATCCTGTTAATCCCACTAGTAATGGTGTGTATTGGGAGAGGTATCAAACATGACCACTGGGGCTGGTTCTTTGGCCGAGTTGTAGCCATGAAAACAAGGATTCGGCTCCATATGTCTAACGGCTTTTCAGAGCTGCTGCGGAAAATCCTCAATTTCTAATTACACACAAATGAACAATGTTCATATGTGCGTAATAACTATTCCACAGCTCATGTTGAATATGAATGGATCAAATTAAACCGAAAGGACAGATTAATCCACAGTGTAATGCTCAAAGAGCTGTCAATTTACTGAATGAATGTAACTCGATAATGACACATTTTCAGATCCTGCCTGCACTTTTCATGTGAGACGGTTTGACTGCTGTTGACCCACATGAAGGATCCGCTCCTGCAGGCACGTGTGACTGCCTGAGAAGCGGACCTATATTTTGTCGACGTTACACATCCGAGGTTATTATCCATATTTATCTGGTTCAGTGTGTCAGCTTCACGCGCTTCAGCCAGATGCAGGATCAGAGCTGTGTTACGCTTTCTCCTCAAATGTGTTAAAGTTAGACGGCAAATGTGAGTAACTTAACCGGTTTGTTATGAGCTTTTTCAGGGCCACGTGGGAAGATCCACATCGGTGCTCTGGGAAATAAATACTATAGTCTGTAGTGGGATTTTAAAAGCTTCATTTTTGTCAGAGCTATTAACAACACATCAATTAGCCTCACTTTCAGACCGCGTGATGAATCCCTTCATTACTACACACATGTGAGCCGTAGTTTATTATGACTCAATCCCTCATTCGTCATCCTGCAGCCGTGAATGCTACAGCACCGAATGTGTATTCATCCGCAGATGGAAATAGTCCCCAGTACATGCAGATTGTACTTCTGTTTCAGTAACGTTAGCTAAAAGCTGCAGCGCTAAGCTGTTAGAGGAAACATCTCAGAGCCGTGGGGTGGATGTTTGTGCTGAGGTGCACCGTGGAGGAAACCTGAAAAGTACGGAGACTACAGCTTTGTTGGTCTCGTATCTACGCCGGCATTGGCTTTCGCTGAGACCATAAATAAAAGACTGCATTCACTTAAGAGAGTCTGTCCTGACCCTTAGCTAGTCTTGCAGGCTAGTTGAAGTAAAGGTGCGGCGGTGGGGATAAAAGGCGACCTACGGCAACCGAGCCTGGCAACACAAATTGCTAAACTGAAGCTTGAGAGAGAGGCTGCACAGAGCTCAGCAGAGCAGTTTGACTGGAAACGTTTACCGTGTCGGAGATTTGCGTTAAAATCTGCAGGGCGCCCCTTATCTTCTGGTTTTTTCTTTGACTTTCTGTTTTTTGGCCTGATGTATCTCATATGTGCAGGAAAGTTTCCTCAAAGTTAGAGTTGGTGTCTGTTTTCATAAAGTTTGCCATGCTTATTGACTGTTTTAGATCAATTGTGCATTTTATGTAATTTTTTTGGGTCAATACCTCACGTAGGAGGGCTGTTTCAGTCAGAGTCGGGAGGTGTTTTCCGTGCTGGGAGGTGAGCATCTTCAGGGAGCATTTTAAAGATTTCTGCTGATCTTTTGTTCATACAGGCCTGAAGTAAGACTCGGTGAGGTCGGACGAAGAAAGCTTTCTCCAGCAGCAGCTTGATGGCTCTGGAAATATTTGGCAGACTTGTTTGAGACATGTCAGATAGCAGTTGTGTTTATGAAAGGCCCCACACCACTCAGCGAGAAAGTTGGACTTGTTTTGACAAAGAGTAGACATTATAAAGGTGAGCTGACCTTTAACCACCCACTGTTATGCCCGTGGGATGCAAGCATTATGAAAACTGTGAAAAACTTTCACAGACTGCAAGCGCTGTACAATTTCAGGGATATGAGCCTGCAACGTACCTGCATGTCTTTATAGATAACGACCTTGTCTTTTTGGTCACTGTGGTCATTTTCAAAACCGACGCTCTGTAAAAATAATCCTGCTGCAGAGTTTCTAACTGCAGGCCTGAAAACACGATGCCTTTGACACTAGAACTGTGATATTCTCACACCTCCTCGACCTGCCCCAAGGTCATTTTTACACTGTTACCCCGTCGGCAATCGCAAAAAGGGTCATTTCTAGAAGTTTTTCACTCTGAATAATAAGTAAGACTCCGCAGAACACGATTATGCTTTATTTAGTTGCAGAGAAGAGATGAATATATTTAAAACGAGGCGGGGGGTGAGGTGGGATGATGATGCAGGGTGGCTGGGGATGAGCGTGGGAGAGGTGAGGGGCACCATGGCTGGCGGAGATGGCGCGAAGGTTGACGGCAGGTTGGCAGACGAGCTGCGGTTTTGGCTGATGGTGGAGATCCTGAGACGCTGGAAAACGCGAGGAGGTACTCATGAGTGCAGGAACTAACTTTGAATGTTCGTATACCGCAAATATGAAACAACAATCTGAGGAGTGGTGTAAAAAAGAATGTGATAAATCTCTTTTTCTGTCTCTTGTGACACTGCAGGGGGAGAAACTTCAGCCTGAAGCGAAGTACTCGCATTACTTCATGATATGTAGCTCCTGGTCTCGTCATTGTGATACAAACCACGATGTATGAAATGTAAGACGACTGCACTCCCTGACGCGCTCGTGTTCTTGTGTGTGTTCGTTTTCAGCCGATTTCTTTAAACCCACCTGAATGCATGTGTTCATATGCATGCTTTTATTTATCTGTGAACGCCGGGTCGATGCGTCATGACAGATCTCAACCTGGCAGGTCAATAATTGCCCTGCTAAGTAAAGAGATAGCATTTAAATTAACCTGCAGAGCATCTGAATGGCAGCACGAAGCCTTCCTCATTTTGTGGGGGTGATGCGAGTGTGGTTTGCAGCTTAAGAGGTGATGGAGCGTCGGGAAGGACAGAGGCAGCAGTGCTGCAGCTGGTTAATGAGGCTCACCTGCCTCAAATTAAATCTCCCCTCATATAGATTCTGCTTTAGGAAGCTTGAACCGTAGGGTACAGATGCACAGTCACACGGTAAAGGCTGATGTGTGCGTGTCAAATCGTTGGCTTCATCATTAAAATGCAGAATATTGAGCTTGAGTTGTGGTTTTTAATTAAAAAACAAAGTAAATCCTGGAGGCTTGGCTCTCTCTGCAGTACTTAAAGCTGGATGTAGTAGAAGTGTGTACTTTTCAAAGACAGTGCAGGAATGATGGGATCTCTCCTGAGGAAAGTTCTGCATCATGCTCAGCAACACATTCACCTGATGTTGACAGATTGCCGAAGCCTTTTTCCCCTGCCAGCTCTCCACATTTCCCAGCATGCTCTACTGAGGATGTAGCCAGTAGTTGACCCCCAGCTTTCCTGGAAGTCTCTGAGGGATCAGTGAGGGTGTGTGGGTGGCCCAAACAACAGTGTGCAGCCGGTCTGCCTCGCCTCCTCCGCGGTGCGGTGCGGTGCGGGCGGTGGCTCGCCGTCTTCTGGCTTCCCGCCCGAAGAAGCCGATCCGCCGGCTCAGCCTCCCATCAGACGTGAGCTGATATTAGACTTTCTGGTTCAACCTGTCAGCCCCAGAGTCAATTTACTGCTCCTGTGTGAAACTTTCCCCGTGAAGCTGAAAGAGAAAGAGCTCGTCATGTTTGAGTCAGTGCGAGGGATGTGTGTGTGTTTGGGGGGGGGGGGGTCACACATGGGGGGTGTGACTGATTCAACGAGACAATGACACACATGTTCCAACACGTTCACCCTGCTGTTTCTCTCACTGACCCACATGAAATGATTGTCGACCATATAATTACGCCCTCCGACGCAGGTTTGTTTGCGTGTCTCTGCGTGTGTTTGAATTAGCTAACTACGCTAAATGATGTTAAATGAAGCAGCAAATTACCGTCGTCCTGTTGCTCACATGAATGTACCCAAACACTGAGGCTGCACTGTCGCCAGTGATCACACTTTTTTTCCTTTGAAGTCGAAATTTTCTTACTCGAGTGTATTTCAGTGTTGTGGGCCTGAGAGCTGTTACTACAGCAGAAATGAAAAAGAGAGGTCGAAAAAGAGCAAAATAGACAATAAAAAGGATAAAATAAACTATAGAGCCCATGTACATTACATACGAGAGGATAGAAAAAAATGCCTCATGAAGGAGCTGAACCCTCGTAAGGTACGAATACTAATAATATAATATAATAAGAAAGTAGAATGTAATAATAAAATAATATTAAATCATAATTTGATCATTTTTCTTTGATATTTGTGCTTCTACCATTTCTGAGTCGAATACATAGTTACATTATTTATTTTTTGTCCATTTTAGCTGCTTTTATTGTTGATGTTGGTGTTTTATTTTGAAAATCTACCTGATTCTCTACACCGCTCTTGTGTCTGACTTCCTGTCTGGCCCGATCTGCTCCGTGCGCTGAATTGGGAGTTACAGGCTGGGCGCCAGTGTGAGCTATGGAGGTGGTGTTTATTGTGTGTCACAGCTGATGCAGCTGATGTTGACATTTCTCTGTTTCTGCTGACGACTTCATTCGTGTGAAATATTGATTTGAGGGGTTAATGGCAGTTTTGGCTTTGTTGCAGTGAGACGTCGATGACAGTACTTGATGTTTCCTGTGAGCAGAGAAAGCTGAGGATGAAAGGTGTCTTTTTCCTCAACAGGCCTGTTAAGCTTAAGTGCTCGTCATGTCTGTGAAAGGCCGACGATCGGCTCGGTTTCCTGACGTGACGTTGTTTTTAAAACGTGGAAACTTTTCAAGAAGTTCTGCTGTGGAGTGCGTCTCCAACAGCGAGCTCTGTGGTCGCTAACATGGCTTCGGTTCAGCTCCCAGGTGTGAATGTTTAGCGATGGTAAAGCAGGAAATGAGCGACCGAGCACGACTGAATAAGCGTAAAAGAAAAGTAATGAGTGAATATTAATTCTGTCTCGCAGACGAAAGTTTAAATGGCTCTTCCTCTGACTTACTTATTATTTCAGCTGCTTCCCTCCAGACAAACGCAGGGCGGCTGGATAGATGGAAGACGCTTTAATAACAAAGATATTGCCTTTAATTCATAATGTTAAGTGTGCTGCCATTCGTCAGAAGACGGAGCTCACGATAAATGGAATAAATGGAAACGATAGCGTAAACACAGAGAGGAGGAGGAGGAGGAGGGAAAGATGGAGGAAAGGACAATGGAGGATGAGGAGGTGGGTGAGTAAAAAACTGACAGCCAGCAGAGGAGGAAGCAAAAAAACGGGATAGAAAAGAGAGAAATAAAATAATCAGACACAAAGAGAGAATCCAAGAAAAGACACAAAGAGACACTGACAACAGGATCCACATTCAAGCGCTGTCATTTCAGCCCATTAATTAAAGCCCATCCTGATTGTTCTAAAAATGAAGCAGCCAGTCGGCAGACAAGCTCACACATCATTAAGTCTCTGATTACATCTACAGCAACGTCTACCGCTTTTCTTAAAGAAAGGAACAGAAATGATTACAGCTCCGGCTATTAAATAAGGCAGAAATCATTACATGTGCTGTCAAATCAACAGCTATTAAACAGGCCTGAAAACAATGACACCGACGCTGATTTCTCCTCTGATACCGCAGACAGAGGAGGCGAGAACCGAGGGAGACCGGGTGGGAGGACGGAGAGAGGGGGATGAAAGACACCGAGCGAGGCGCCACAAAGAGAGAGACGGCAGCGGGATAGAGAATCAAAGGCCGAACATGCCAACAAAGTGCGATAGACAATTAGCTTTCCATGAATTCCCCACATCTGCGAGTGTCTTTTATTCTCTATTTCCATGGCGTGAAATGAGACCGGAGACGCAGATCTCTCCGAGCCAACGCCGGCCCGCTAATTAAGCAGCGCTGGCCGAGCTCCGGAGTGCTCTTCTCCCATGCCATCTTTGTTTCTCTGGAAACAAATGTGCTCTCGGCGGATTGTTATTTAAGAGAGAGAATTCATTCATGAAGCAGCTTCGAGAAAACAGCGTCAGATCTTCAGGCTTTTCTGCTGTTCACATTTCAGCCGTGGAACTAAACAGCGTTATTACTCGTGCGTCGTTACGAGCACAAACAGCCCGAATGCTGTGAAGTGCTGTGATTGAACTGCAGCAGAGACACTGAAAACACGCAGAACCGGAGAAATGTTTAATAAAGTGAGGAACTGTTTTACATCAGTTTGTTTGCATTTGGATTTTATTTTTCCTGAAATGTGCCGCAGCTCTCGAGTGGATGTCACCCAGAGGTGCACGCTGAACCCCCATTAACTGAGTCCAGCCACTGAAAGCTCTCAAACAAAGGGATGAACCTCGCTCCTTCATCGACTGAGCCTCCCCAGGATGCCCCTTTCATACCCAATCATGGTACTCTCACCTGTTACCAATGAGCCTGTTTACCTGTGGAACGATCCAAACAGGTGTTTTTGGAGCGTTCCACGTCTTTCCAGTCTTTAGTTGCTCCTGACCCAACGCCTCATTTTCAGAATAAGCAGATATTTACAAAATCAGTGAAGCTGATGAGGTCAATGTGCTGTTTTCAACGTGTCCAACGGGACGATCACATTCTGTTTTGAGGCTGTTTCGCATTCGTTTGGCAGTGAAACAGCCTCAAACACTGCAGGGATCAAACATTCATTTAGGAGTGGCGGGCCGCCATTCCTCAATCCTCGCCGCCGCTGCTTCAAATTTCTTTTCTTTTTTTTTTTTTATTGTCGCAAATACACCACCTCCACATGTCTCCACCTTCACAGCAGAGTCCGACATTAATTACTCGCGAGAGCGCGGCCGTGAAAGTGACATCACGTCAAGCACCCAGGCAATAGGTCAGAGAGTCAGAGGAGTGTCATCCTGGAAAGCAGGGCAGCGACTTATAAAGGTAGACTTATTAGCTTAAGATAGCTCATAATAGATTTTACAAGTTAAACAGACAAAATTAGCAAAATATTGATGGCCAGCTAACGTTAAGTAACATATCGGTAGCTTAAGTTAATTGGGCCCGGTGCCAACTCAGTAAATGGCTTTAACACGCTTTTGGATGTGAACTCCAAATCGAAACCAAACCAAAATTTATTCTGATTTGGATGAACCAATCCTTTACAACGAGACACCAAAATGATGCAAATGCTGACTTCGCGTCATGCAATTATAGGAAAGATTTGTGTGAACAGTCAATAAGCTGCCATCGCTAACTTACATCCAACAGCAAACAAATGGGACGACCTCGGTTTCTAATCAAAGTGTCCGTTTGTTGAGCCCTGTTGGACATCACTCTGTCTGTAAACTTTGTCCTGAGTTGTGGCGCATCGAGCTTTGCGAGTGCTGAAGGTCAAAGTGGCTCCGCGTCTCACTTCCTCTGTCATTCACACGGCCACCTGCACAGGTGAGTGTGCATTAGAGAGCAAGAAACGGCGAGTCAGAATGAGAAGTGTGTCGCAGAGGAGGCAATAAATGGACACTTTGATGGCTCAGACCACAGGAGACACACACACACACACACACACACACACGACTTCAAAGACTCTGTGTGTGTGTGTGTGTGTGTGTGTGTGTGTGTGTGTGTGTGTGTGTGTGTGTGTGTGTGTGTGTGTGTGTGTGTGTGTGTGTGTGTGTGTGCGTGCGCGCTGAGATGAGGAGAAGCACTGATCCGGAGAGGATTGGTGCAGTGGGATGAGAGGAAGCGATAGGTGTTTGGGGAGAGATCTGATCCTCGGCCACGGCAGCGATGACGTCGGCATGCAGAGGTGCTGAAGAGTTTCTGAAGCGTCAGAGGCTCATTGAAGGACTGATGGAAGACAGGAAAGTATAAAAAATAAAGAAAATGACGATCTGCCGGCAAAGGATGCAAATCAGCCAGAATAGGAGAGAGGAGAGAGGAGGAGTTCACGGCAAAAGTGAGATTGAAATGAATTTATTCATGATTTCCACGACATACAAATTTGTTTTTGTGTTTATTTGTTGGTGCTCTATTTGTTGTAATTGTTCATTTAATTCATATTAATTTCATATTTTTTCATCAATGTGTCCCTTTTAGTGCAAAACTAGGAAAAAAGTGCATTAAAGCTCATATAAACCAGCATTAAAACTTCCAAGAAGATGCAACATGTAAAAATATTCAAGTCACTGTTTCATCACAGCAGCGCCGGCTGGGCGGCCAATCACGGGACAGGGGCCGCAAACAAACACTTGTTTGGGAGAATGGAGGCGTGTTAAGCAACCGAATTATAAACCTGGTTCCCGATAAAGAAAGTGGCTACGTAGTAACTGAGGTTCAAAGAGAGAGCTGAAAGTTAGCAAGAGGAGCGAGCAAGACTTTTATTCAGTCACACTCCAGCGGCAGATTTCTGCTCTGTGTGTGTGTGTGTGTGTGTGTGTGTGTGTGTCTGTGTGTGTCTGTGTGCGGTCGATAACACATGACCTGACACAAAGCCATATCCCACTGTGACTAACAACAAAGACAGGCAGAGGAGGAAGCTGAGAGGGCAGGACAGGGAGCGACAGGAGGAGGAGGAGGAGGAGGAGGAGGAGAGCGAAGTGAGAGCAGGAGAGGAAAATGTTAGAAAGGTGAAGTGGCAAAAGGAAAGAATGGGGAGGAAGAGGAAAGAGAAGAGGGCGATGTGAGAGCAATTTTGATAACAAATGACCTGCCACAGAGTCCATAGACCTGCAGCAGGCAGAGGGACTGTGGACGGCGGCCATTATCACTTCAAAGCCTCACCCGGGATTTGGAAAGTCCTCACTGACGTGTGTGAGGTAGGCCGTTATTTCTTCTCCAAGCAGTCAGCGGTGGACGGCACTGGCTGCCATTTAGCCTCCGCGACACAAGAAAACCTTAAAAACAGAAACCAACCGACGGCCGAGAAGCTGAGGAAGTGAAAAGCACAGAGGATGTGTGGCTGCAGCCTAAACCAGCCGCATGTTTTAGAATGTGGAGAGCGTGAGTGAGCCGACCAATGAGCAGCTGGATCTGCAGCTCCCATCCGCCTGCTCTCACGGTGCGAGTGAAGGTTGAACATCAGTCAAGTGGCCAGAAACGTGACCCGAGATGAACGCTAACGATGCCGCTGTTTGCTAACGAGTTTGAAGAAGAAGAAGAAGAAGAAGAATCGGAGGGACAATCCTCTTTATTTGTCACACAATGTTACATGCACATACACGCCATCCTGGTTTTAACTTGCATGTTTTTAGCGGGGTTTTTTAAGGAGGACACCCCAGGTGAACATGGGGAGAACATTCAAACCCCACACAGAAAGGACCCTTTTTTCCTCGAGCAGCAGGCACTGAAGGCATGGTGGTGGACACGCCACGGCGCCCACAGCGGGATTCGAACCGGGACCAGCTGTAAGGCGACAGTGTTACCACTTGTTCCACCGTGCCACCCCAAGATTAGGAGACATTGAGAGACAGTTCTGTCAACGTCTCATCTTATGCATTGGCCGGGAATCGAACCCAGGTCAACTGCTTGGGAAGCAGCTATGCTCACCACTATACCACTAACGCCCTGCGACGTGCTGGATTAACTTCTGTGTCAGATGAATTGTAGTTCAAGCAGAGACCCAATCAGAAAAAGGCTTTCGTTGATGTGACGCGATGTGTCGAGAGGAGAGCGGTCAGGTGATTCGTGGCGGTGATGAAATCATGGCGGTTTGTGCATGCAGCGGCTCAGAGTACATGTGATGAATGCTGGCTTTGGGTTTCAGACAGTGGCCTCCACGCCCTTCGCTTTCCCTGCGGCGGTCACCGTCGACCTGCGGCTCCCGTTGGCTCTGCACGCCTCCGCCGAGCGGAAACCGCTGCGAAGCTCGCGGCAGCTGAACGCCGCTCGCAGGAGGCCGGCTGCCGTTTACCACGGCGAGAATCTGCACAGAAGCAGCTTTTCATTAAAGTTGAATTAGAATTAAGTCGCTTTGATTTTAACAAGTTAACATCCCGATGACTCGGGAGCCGCGATAATGACTGTGTGTGTGAGAGATGTGTGTATGTGCAGGCATGTGTGTGTCTGTTGTGTGTGTGTGTGACATGGTTCTTTCTAATGCTGTGCTGCATTTGTGAGGACCGAAGACGCAGCACTGCGGCTGGTCCTCAGTTCTCCTGAGAGATTTCAGATCTTATTGGAGTGTAAACAAAAGGGTTTTTTCTGTGTGTGTGTGTGTGTGTGTGTGTGTGTGTGTGTGTGTGTGTGTGTGTTTCATTTGCCTTCACTTAGTTACTGAAATTGTGCTAATGAGAGTCAGAGCAGTGTAATCAGATGTGTTTGAGAAAAAAAATCTATATGTAATGAAAAATGTCTGAAAGAAAATGCAAAGTTCTAATTCGTCAAACGCTCCGGACGCCGCGGAGCGTGACGCTGGTGTGAAGCTGTTCTCGTAGAAATGCAGCAGTGCTTTTCACGCAGTCATTTGTCCTCTTCAGTCTGTCGCTTCAGCCTTCTAACAGCAGCAGAAACAACTCGAAAGCTAATTTGAAACGTGTAAACCCTCATTATGGAAAATGTAATGAAAGCAAAGCGTAAATATGCCCTTTTAGACCAGCATGCTTTGCACATGTAAACACCTCTCTGTCAATTAATGCTTGTATTTATAGCATTTGCAAAGGCTGCGAGTGAAGAAGTATGAAAAGAGGAGCAGACGTGTTTGCTGCCCTCACTCTCTACATCTCACTGTGCTCGTAATGTTTTCAGCAAACCTCCGACCAAAGAAATAAAGAAAGGTTTTCAAAATTTTAACAGACGGTCTTTGCGCTTACCAGTATCATCATTAATTCTTCAAAAGTGGAAGGATTATGAGGCACTGATTGATAATGGTAATTGTAATCCATGCTAGGATGCACGAACTGGAAGGAAGTTACTCACTGAAACATTCTTTTGGATCAGTCCTCGACAGTTTCTCCATATTTCTGTATTGAACTTTGCTTGAACATCATGATTCTTGATGTCTGACGACTCGTCATCCCCATCTTGGTCTCCTGCAGTGGAGAGTAAGTTGGCGTCCCAGTAAACCTTGACTCCACCTGTTTGCACTGTACAGATTCACCTTTCATTCGTTACCATCACACCCTGAAGCATCTCTGATGACGCGAGTGTCTTGAAGTGCTGCAGTGGGGTTTGTTGTACACATCGCGAGGCAGCAGGAGCAGCTGTGATGGCCGTTTCAGGGTTTCTGAACTCTGTCAGGCTCACTGTCATTGGCAGTTGAAAAGTCCTGATCCTGGCCGTGATGTGCTTTGTTTCAAACATCTCTGTCACTGCTTCTGTCTCAGCATCTCTTGTGTCTGCGTGATACACTGAAAAGGTGTAATCACTTTTGTGTAAAATTATTATTTGCATATTATTATTGGAATTGTTCCTGAGCACTTTATTTTTGTTAACTTTAACAAGGAAGTAGTATTTCAGTGTTGCGGGTTAAGACCCGGAGTTGGAGGGAAGGTCATACTGGTGTGCCTTATTGAAATGATGCAGGGACAATGAACCACACAATGGACAATGACACAAAGGGACAATATTGCACATGGGAGCGTTTTAGTGATTATTGTTGGCTGTATTTTAACTCTTGTGGGCCTTGTAATAAACAGAGGAAATTTGTAAGAAAGCCGGCCGTTCGGCTCTTCATTCCTCTGGATAAATTCATCTGTTCAGGAATCGTGACATCAGACCTAAAAACATTTGTTACTGTGCAAACAGCCTTGGGACCCGTAACATCTGCATTGACAATGCTGCTGCGCTGCAGTTCAGAGTCTGGGCTGCTGGGAAATGTAGTTTTTGTCCACATTCAGGCTATAAAAGGCACGACTGCAAAACAGCCTCAAACAGAGCTGCCTCTGGGGCATTTTGAAACTTGTAATTAAACGTTTAATGCCTAATTAATCCCTCCTTAATTTCTTTATTTTATTTTATCATCCAGAGATTATCATTAATCTCTAGATGTTTTGCTTTTAGGAGTTTCATAAATGGATTTGTGGTGGCTGGGATCTGTGTCTGAAGTTTAATTACGCAGCGTTTCATCAAACATCTCATTAACCTCTCTCGTCGTCTACATGCGAGCAGCTTCTCTGATACGTGTGCTGCTTCTCTGTGCAGCTGTAAAACAAGAATATTAACCCTCGTGCCAACAATGGATGTGATGTCACGGTTGCAGTTCTGTGTTCGGGGTTGTTCTCAGCCGCTCTCGGCACAGTTACGGACCTTTAAAACACAGACTCGCACAGCACAAAGAGGCTTATTAAACTTTTTTATCCAGAAATCCAGGAAAGTGAATTTCGTCTCACCCTGGGACCAGACTCATTAAAAGTTTTAATTCCAAGATCTGCGGTCAGGGTCATAAACTTTCATCAACTGAAGACCCAAGCTGAGTACATTTAATCTCGCCCTATGACCCAGGCTCATTAAAAACATGCAACTCTTCTTGTCGGACGATAATCTGCGCTAGAGAGTTATTACGGAAGCACCGTATAAACATGGACACGCGGGGCTGAGTCAGGGAAACGTGGTGCTGAGGTCACATCCCGAATGTGTTGATAATGAGGACAGAAGAGACATTTCATAAGGTTAAACCTCCTCCCACTGCATGTATTAACACAGTAAACTGCAAACAAATCAGAAAAAAAACAATACAAACTGTCGAAGAAGATTTAATCTTGTCTTTCTGAAGCCAAACGACATGAAGGTTTCAGGTTTCCCCGCTGTGTCATATCTGTAAACTCAGTCCTGTTTATCACGCCGGCAGCGCTCAGCGAGCATCGTATCCGTCACTCGCTCGCTCTCCGTTTCCTCTCGTCTCGATCTTCCCTCCTTCCTCTGTCTCGCTCTGTCTGTCCCTCTTTCCGTCAACGCCGGCCTCCAAATAGACTGCAGAGTGGATTAATGATGCTCGCTCTTTATTGCGTCTGAGATGATGTCTGTGACTTTGTGAGTATGTTGGTGAGTGTGTGCAAATGCCGTCCTTGGTCTGGCATTAACAGTTCATGTGGGAGTTGATATTAGTCTGCTCTGACAACAGCTATCCATTTTATACACACACACACATGCAGGTCACGGGAATTAGCATGACAAGATGGCAGCTAGTCGGTGACCTGTTGAAATTTTTCATCCAGATCCAATTTTAGTCATTAATTCAGTCTTTTCTTACTTCATCTCGGGGGTGTGGGGGTTACATTTCCTGTCCAAAGTGAATTAAGAGAACAATTAATCCAGTGTTTTGTGTGCATTAGCACAGATTAGCACTCTGCCAAAAAGGTTGTGTGTTTTTTCTTTTCTCCCACTTGTTCATTAGCACGATATCTCAAAAACCAGTTAGCAGTTTTTAATGAAATTTGGTGCAAAGTTGCACCCTGAGCCGAGGAGCAAGTGATTATTTTTGATGAATGCAGGGAATTATTTTTCAGTTTTGTGGTGAATTACTGAAAGGGGAACAAATAGGAGATGTTGCCTTTACTGTATTACTGTGTCCAGTATAAGCTAATGATGGTGCACATCCATCCATCAGTTATATCCGCTTATCCTTTGGAGGGCTGTGGGAGGTCTGGAAACGATCCCAGCTGACACTGGGCGAGAAGCAGAGCACACCCAGGACTCTTCACAGAGCTGACACACAGAGAGCATTCACACTTACATTCACACCTACTGTACGAGCAATTTAACCCAGCCTGCATGTCTTTGGACTGTGGGAGGAGCCGGAGCACCTGGAGGAAACCCACACAGACGGGGGGGCACCTGGATCTGTATCAAAATGAGCAGAGACGGTCGATGAGATGATGACCAGATGTTCCTTTAATGTCAAAAACTAATCAGCTGGATAACTGCTGAAGGACAAGCGAAGCTAATCCCAGTGATAGCTGGTGTACAGTATGTATAACTGGACAGATTCCACCACTGTGCTCTCCAGTCCGGGCGACCAGTGGGTGGAGAACTGGCACCTTCACCCTCAGCAGCAGGCGGTGAATCACATGATGACACATGATTTTCATGTGGGGAATAAGTCTCTTGCAGAGAGTTAGATGAGAGGATGTGTCGGCTCGTTTCTTAACATGAAGCGGCCGCTGGTATTTTTAATCACTGGATGGAGTCCGACACTCTTTATGCTAAGCTAAGCTAACCGTTTCCTAGAGCTGATTCATGGTCAGTGAAAGTGCTGGTTTGTCCAGACACTGAGAGCTGACTAAAACATACCTGAACACACACAGTGTTCCAGCCTCAGCGAAACCTGAATATGTTCTTTAATAAATGAGCGTCCGCTGATGTAAACGTCCTGCAGACGGTGGTGGTGGCTCGTCTGCTAAGCTGCAAGGCGTTGACTTCTGTTTGCACATCAGGAGCTTTACTGTAAGTAAAGAGAACGTGCAGTCAATCATCCAGCTGCTGCTCTGCCACCTGTTGTTGTGCGTTGTTTGCATGTTATTATGCTGCTCTGCCGTTGGTCAGAGGAAAAAAACAGCTCATTCACATATGTGTGTGTGTGTGCATGTGTGTGTATGTGTGTGTGTGTTTCTTATTTTAGTGCCGGTATGCACGTGTGTCGGGACTGTTATTTTGTTTTTGGTGTGTGATACGGAATCATCTCTTCGCTGCATGTGTGTGTTTGCGTGGCGTCTGCATTTAGTCGCGGCTCATCTCATATTCATGTCTAATTCCAGTTGTACATAATTGAGAGGCAGAGGCAGCGTGGCAGAGTTAAGGGCAGCCATGTTCGCAAACACAAACCTGATGAATTTTACAACACTTCGCAGCGCTTTACTGTGTTTTACAGCACACAAACAGACACGCATGGCCGCCCAGGGATGCGCTGGCTCTGGAACGCTGCCCTAGTTCTGCTTCTAATGCGCCTCCTCCTCTCTCATTGTTAGCTTCCTCTCTCTCCTCCCGTTTGTCCTCCCTCTCTCTCCTCTGTGTCACCTTCTGTCAAACTGTCTCTCCGGTCATTCAAGTCATCTCGTCTCTCTCTCTCTTTCAACAACTCGTCCAGTTACGCAGAGGTCCAGCAGTTTTTCTCTCCTCGAGGTCAATCAGTTTATTCCCAGTGGATGTGAATTTCCCTCCACACCTGTTCTTTAAATACTGCTGTTCATTCTGCAGGTGACAGCAGCAGGTGAGGAATATTTTGCACCAAACAAACGGACTGTCCTCATCCACTGAGCATTTCTTCTCTCTGTAAAGCAGAGTGTGCTGTTTAACCTTAAATGCAAATCACTGTGTGTCTGAACTGGTGCACGTGTGCAGAGTGATGTGAAAGCATCAACATAATTTACACAGCAGCAACGGCTGAAGGCTTTCAGGAGAAGGATGCAAAGACAGCGCACAGCCACAGATAAGTGCAGCGGCTGCAGATCGAGTGCAGACCACTTTCAGCCGGCGTCGGGCGGAGGTGTTCAGGGATGAGTGCCGCAGATACCAACGCAAACACTGCAGCTCTTCATCAAACATCATCAGACACCAAAGCAGACATTTGGCAGAGAGACAAATATTAAAACACTGAGGGAATGAAAAGCAGCAGTGACACAGGAAAACAGAGAGATGCAGGAGGTAACAGAAGATCTCACCGTTATGGTAATAATAACCATAATCATATAATACATCCTTGATATGCATGAAGAGGACACAGAAGAAGAGATGTGAGCCAAAGACGAACAATTAAACTACTGCAACTAACTTACTTCAACATTTTTAATGTGTAGCATCTAAACATTGTTGCTGCCATCAATGCTGCATTGCATTGTGGGATATTTGTGGCGGTGCAGTGTCCAGTGTGTGCGTGCTGAAAATAGTACGCACCTCACATACTTCATTTTTGCTCATTTTGTGCAACAACAAATAAAATATCAAAATACTGCAGTTTAAAAGATCAAGCGTGTGCTCAACACTTTGCCAAACGCTTCAAGTCTGAGTTGAGATGATACCAGTCAGCCATCGTCGTGCGTGGAAGAGTTTTAGCCCGCTGCTCATTAGCCAAAGGTTACGTGACCGGTGAGCCAACCTTCCAGAAACATGCTGTATGTATTTCAGGTCTGGAGGAACGAATGAGAAGAGCGGGATCGTTATTGTGGCCTGCAGAGGTCAAAGGAGCGTCAGAGCTGCTGTTAAACACGATCGCAGCTCAGCCCAGCGTATCTGGGGGTTCAGCGTGTGTGTGGGTGTGCATGCATGTGTGTTAAATCAGTCAGCGGCGCTTTCCTTCAGCACAGCAACGCCGCCGCCAACGCTCTCCCTCCCGCTCGTCTGTCCCTCCGTGGAGAACTGTCCGTGTCGGCCATTTTCATGCCGCGAGCTCTTCGGACTTTGAGAGATGATGGCGATCGGTTGGTTACAGAACGAACCAGCAGAGAGGAAAATCTTCAACGTGTCGTTACGTCTCATTCGGTCTTTAAGAATCACTGCATGTAAACTGATTTAACTTTTCTTTGTTTCAGTCATTTCAGAGACATTTTTGAGAGTAGCTGGCAGATTTTTCTTCCCTTTTTTAAAGAGAAGATCATAAAAAGATGCACAGAACTACAAGGCGATGCAAAGCAACTACAAAGAGGCTCAGCATGGCTGCAAAGAGACGAACATGAAGAGGCACAAAATGACAATAAGGAGACATTCACAAAGAGATGGACATGTGAGACTTAAAATGACAACACGTGATGCAGCCATTTTTAGCCTCCTTCAGTCTCGCGTTCTTCTCTGTTCTTGTGTACTTGAGAAACGTCATCAGTCTCAGTCCAAGTACTGCTCCAGTTCAAAAGTCTGCATCTCGCCAAGTACAGCAAATACCTGGATGTGTTCTTGCACCTCCCATTTTATCGAGGATGCATCGGGTGGTGACTTGTGTGGACTTGGGGCAGCCACATATCCCAGAATGCATTTCGTAGCAACGATGGCGGAGGAGAGGACTCACAACTGTTTTAGTAGTACAGAATGTGGTTTTAAGATTATTTAATGTGAGAAAATGGATGTTAAAACATAAAATCTGTGGTCGATTCATCACGATAGCGCGTAGTTTAAAGTTTGCTCCAAACTTTTCGGAGATGTGTCGTCCTGCTAACGTCATCCAGTACGCTGCCGTCCCAATTGCAGATGACCGTCCTGCGTCCTCCCGTCCTGGAGAGACTGTACTCCCAGGTCGAACTTGCTCAGTCCGAACTGCCAAGTTCGTAAGTCCGAACTTGGCGTACTTGGTATTGAGGAACGGTCAGTGTCTTTGTCCGGAGGGGTGTTTCTTCCCATGGTGCATTGCCTCTCTAAACAAAAGTTAACTTGTCAGTGTGCTTAAAGTCTTTTTAGGTCTAGGCCTCAAAAAGTAAAGTCGTGAAAGGCCACAAAACCAAAGTTTTGATGTGAAAACTGCATTAGATGTAAAACTCATATCTCTCACAATAAATCAGCTTCATCAGCGTGTCTAGACCGGACGGCTGCCGTGGCCTCCAACTCTGCCGGATTATTAGCGGCGGTGGCTAACAGGCCAGAGGCCTGGATGTCTGGAGTCGCCCCACAGCAATCTAGCAGTGGTGAATTGAATTGCCAGGCCAACCAATTATGTTGTCAGCACACGGTGACGAGAGTGCACGACTGCACCACTGTGATCATTTCAGTCTGAGAGGCTGAGAGACTCAGGGAGGACACACACGCACACACACGCACACACACGCACACACACGCACACACACACGCACACACACACGCACACACACGCACACACATGCGCACACCGGCCCACAGCCCGATAAATAAGGCTCATCTCGTCTCAGCGGCTCATTGCCCTGTCAGGCCAAATAAGGAACCCTCATTTCCCCTCAATGACACACACACACACACACATTCACAACACACACCTATGCACTGAAACACACATGAATGCTGACACACACACACACACACACAACCAGTAATAAACATTACGTTTGGACAATGAGGACAGTTGCTGCTTTCTAGACCTGTGAAACAAAACAAACACACACACACACACACACACACACACACGCACACACACACACACTGAGCCATTACATTAGTGGGGAGAGAAGCAGTATGGTGTATTTGTGACACAACGATTAGTCAATCCTGTACCCACAATGCACTGGAGTGGAGAAGGCAATCTGAAGTTCCAGAGGATCAGGGATTCTGCACGCGTCCAGAGAAAGATGGACGACGTTTGCGTCCACTTGCACATTCATGAACTGCGAGCTGTGAATGTTTGTTTTGAGATCGGCGTCATTTAACAGCAGAAAGTCTCTTCAATCTATTTTGTGCTTTTAAGGTGTGTGTGTGTGTGTGTGTGTGTGTGTGTGTGTGTGTGTGTGTGTGTGTGCGTGTGTGTGCGTGCGTGCGTGCGTGCGTGTGTGCGTGCGTGCGCGCGGTCCCTCGTGTACGTCGGTGTGTTGGACCGTGGTTAATGGCTATACATTAGCACCCCGGGCGCTCAGTCAAAGGCTGAATGTTTGTCTAAAAATCGACTCGGCCTCGAGCCGGGTCAGGCGAACCTGCTGCGAACGGCGGGCTGAGAGGAGCATCTGCTCGATGGAAAGCAGAGGTGTTACTTCAAACAGCGGATCTGCTCTGCTCCGGACTGTTGACGCTGATGCATTGTGGGCGAGTGGGAGGAAGCTAACGCTAAGGCATGTGAGCTCCTACGAGAGGGAGGACGGCGTGAGACGCACTGTCCCTCCCATACGAGAAGGAATAGATGGTTGTTTGTTTCACAACGATTTACGTTTTCCTGAACAATAACTGAAAACAACAGTTCATATCATGATTATTTCTGTATCTTATTAACTAACAGCGGCTCCCAGATGAGCAGGGTCACTCTGGAGCTTGTCTGTTAGACGTGGCAGGTGTCACTTTGGTTTATTTTCATTGGCTGGCTGCTGTATTGAGTCTCAAACTGAGTATTTTTGTTTGCTTCCTGGATCCTGAAGAGGACTTTTTGTTGAGATCAGGACTCAATCGTTGGTAGTTGAACTGTAGGTTTTGTAGGTCGACGTCTGCGTGCAGTTTACAGTTGCCACTATGGATTTTCCATGTTTTTCACAAGGTTGTTCACATTAATAAAGCTCCATAAATTTTATCTTTCTTTATCTCGCTCACAGCCTCGTTTATTCCAACGTCAACAGCAGCTGTCGCCGGTCTGACTTTCCCTGCTCGTCCTCTGAGTTCTGCACACACAAATCAAACTTTAGCAGTCGCCCACGGGCGCCCGTACGGCCCGCGCACATCTGCAAAGCAGCAAACAATACGAAGCACTGGAGCAAATGGACGTCTTAAACTGTCAACAGAGTAAGAGCCTAAAGTCTAATGGCTGTCTATAAATGTCACTGTGGATGTGTCCGCGTTCATAGAGGCAGTTATCAGCTTTTAGATGTGCTTCTGCCTCAGCGAAGCGCTCTCTGCTCCTCTCCCCCTCTGTCGTAAGTGGTCCTGATGCGTCTATATTGATACCCACCTGTTATCGGCCATTTCAGTCACCTCTTTCTGATGAAATATGGATGCATGCCTCGCTCTGTTTCACTCCTCCTCCTTCACTAAAAGTATCCCTCATGCCTATTTATTGATGTTCCCAGGAGCTGTCAGTTAGTCGCCGCCTGTCCCCTTCCTCCACTGTTTTCCTGTTTTATTAACTGTGTGTGATGAAATATGAATGCATGTCCTTTCTCTTTCTGTCCCATTCTTTTTACCACTTACCGGCTGTTTTAGCCAAGTGTCTCGCTGATGAAATATGAATGCATGTCCCCTCTCTCTCTCGCCGAGCGTCTCAGTTGTGCATCGCTGTGGGATGAAATATAGATGTCTGTCCCCTCTTGGAGCCGTGAATGCAAAATGTTATCTATCCATTACAGGGGAAATTATGTCCGTCCTCTTTAAGCAGCAGGAATTATATGTGGTGTTTTGACTCATAAAGCGTTTTAGCTACAAGAATACATCATCTGACCGGGCCGATTCATGAATCCCTGGATACTCAAACTGTCCTCCTGATCGACTTGAACAGCGCCCTGAAGTAACTGTCAGTGAAAACCATAAATGTGAAATCTGCTGTGTGAGATTTCACCAAAAGAAAACGATCCTTTTCTCGAGTTTTATCACTCCCTTCTGTCTGTTTTTGTCGTTTCTTGTTTTCTCTTTTAATATGGACCTTGAGATGGAGGAAGCAGGATGTAAGAGGACCAGGAAGCAGCAGCCTTAATGACAAAACACGTTGCTTTCATTAAACAGCTGAGAGGAGGCATTTGAAGTCCTGGGGAAACCCTGAGAAAACCACAGTTGGGACCATCTCAGCACTCATTATTGCAGCAGAAATGTTTTCATCACATCTTCACTGTGCACTTTGACAAGAACACGCTTTATTTATTTAATAACGATCAGTTACACAAGAGATTCACAGGGATATAAACTGACAACGTGACCAGGAGTGATGACGTAAAGGCTCATGCACACCTTCAGTTTCTAGTGGACAGGTGTGCAGGAGGAAATGCAGGTAGAGCAGAGAGGACTGAACTCCCACAAACTGTCCTTTCACTTGCAATAAACCAGAGACCACAAAGTGCGACACAACCTCAAGTGCATCAAAGATGCATCCTGCAAAACGTCTTAAGTCATTTAAGAATCAGGGAAATTCGACTTTCTGTCAGCAGGTTTCAAGAGGCGTCGCTTTGGTTTATTTTCATGAGTCCCACACAGAGTATTTTTGTTTGTCTCGTGGGATGCCAAAGAGGAGCTTTTTACTGAGATGAGGATTCATTCACCCCAACCCTCATCCTAACTGTGGTTTCTTGTATTGTTTTGTACTGAGCACCAACGGTGGAGGAGTACTGAGTGGGTGTTATTTAGGAGTCTGGTGACACTGAGGCTCATAAAAACAGCATTAGTTTTGTGAGAAATTGAAAATAACAACAAAAACAACAAAAAACTAATTAGTAGTGCTGTCAAAAATATCGCGTTATTAACACGTTAACGCAAATCAATTTTAACGCCATCATTTTTTTTTTATCGCAAGATTAACGTTCTTTGTGACCTAGTGAACTTGTAGTTTTTTATAAGCTGTGGCCACTGCTAGTAACGTAAGAAAAACTACAGGATCCGATTGTAAACCGGAAACTAAACAATCGGCACGCCCCACGCATGTGTTTGGTCTTGTCTGCTCGCTAGCTGTGAAAAAGTAGGCTAATGGTTTGTGTGGATGTGAAGCGCGAAACGCCGAAATGGATGCGAACAAGAATCTGAATGGAAAGTTTAGTTTCAGAAAGTTGCCAGATGGGTCGACTGACAAGACCAAAGTTATCTGTGTGTGTTGTTGGTGTGAACTGAGTTATCGCCGCAGCACATCCAGTCTGAAATACCACTTGATGGCCGAACATGCGGCGAATGCGAATTCTCCGCCGCCTCCTTGTCAAAACCAGGCGACAGTGGATGCTGTTATGTTGAAAGGAAACTTAAGAAAGGAAAGTTTAAGCCATGGTTTAACTGCACTATAGCCTGAGTCCTAGTTTACAATGATGTGCGCTTTGTAACTTTATCTTGTATCACCCTGTTTTGATCCCTTAGAAAGGCTTGTTGAAGGGACTTTTTTGTTACCAAGTATTTATTTTTTTGTCATCAGTTTATTGACAGTGAATGACTGCTCAAAGTGAGAATGTTAGTGTGAAAAACAACACTACACGTTGTTGTTTTCAATAAAAAACATTTGCACAAAGCAAGCTTATCCACTTTTCCATGTTGATAAGAGCATTTAAATGATAATTCAAAGGACATTTAGAATAGATGAAAATTTGTGATTAATTTGCGATTAATTGCGAGTTAACGATGACATTCATGAGATTAATCGTGATTAAATATTTTAATCGATTGACAGCACTACTAATTAGGCTTAATTAAATGAATTTATTTGAAAGTCTAGCCCCCACAGTGCCTGATGAGAAATATTCTGGCCTTTGGACAAACATATTTGAGGACCTGTGTCCCCTCATGTTATGAACAGACTACAGTACGTTATGAACTGTTACTTCTCTGTTTTGAAATAAAGTTTCCATTAATCGAGTAATTGTTACTGAAGTTTAACATTGGAGCTGAAGCTCGTTCACTGTTGTTGTGTGGAAACGAGATTTCATGGCTCAAACGCCAGGAGTCCCCGAGTCCACTGTGACCCATTTGGTTCTGTATTTTAAAGAAAATGGACTGATAGAGGGAACGAGGAGGGATTTCAATCAGGACACCGAGAGGATGATAAAAGGCCTCTTTGGTCCATCTGCTGATCTGCAGTGTCAGCAGTTTTCTCTGAGTGCCACGGCGGCGTCTCCTTCCTCTCGGACCCTTTCATCCCTGTTTTGTCATTTGTCGTGTCCCATCTGAAGAATGAGAAAGGTGGCAGCAGCTGATATGTATTATTAAACGCTTACGTGTGTCTCTGCCATAATGGATCAAAGTAGGAGCGCGTTGCCTCTTTCGTGGGGCTATATCTGGATGTCTGTCACTTAAACACACACAAACACACATCAAGACTGCCCGTCAGGACAACGCTGATTCACAAACACACACACTCTAGATAAAAAGCCCACGGCTCCAACAAGTGATGTACTCGCTTTGGAAAGAGTTCGTGGGGAATGTCCGTCCACTTTCCACGACGCACACACCAAAACACACACCGTTTCTGCAGAAATCAGCACATTGAACTAATCCATTAGCCCTTGCTGCTGGGGGAGAGAAACAGAGGTGAACTTCGCTACCAGCCCCAAAACTTTCCCCTTTTTCTAATCATCTCTCCAAACAGCCCCCCCCACCCCACCCCACCCCACTCCTCTACAGTGTAGTGATGAAAGAGAGAGGGGGCAAGACGAGGTGAAAGTGTGCAGAGAAGTGATGAGGAAGACAGGAAAGAGATTGGGTGCAGAAAAAGAGGAGGAAGGAGGAAGAGAGTAAGAAAGAGACGAGATGGAAAGTGGTAAATTTTGCTGCTTGTAATGGTTTTTCCATCCATCAGTTCCTCCACATGCACGCGGTGACAGAACAACATGATGACAGGAAGAAATGGAAAATCAAGGCAGATGGAGACAGGAGTGTGGGTGGAGAGGAAATGTCAAGATAAAGAAAAACACTGAGAAGTAATACCTTTTTAAACACCTTTTTTAAGGCTCCGTGCCACACGGTGTGATCTCGCTGCATGCTAATGCTTCGGTGTCACTTTCAGACAAATACAGGTTTGGAAAAAGCTCGATATCAATCCGATTTATTTAAGGCTCCACTAATCAATGCTTATTTTAAATTCACACAAAATCTAATTGCTATGTCACTTGTAATGAAACTTGTGCAGAACTTTTCAGTCTCTTTTAGCTTATTACTCCTGGCAGGCAAAAAGCTCTGACGAAGAGCCTCTTTAACTTTTTGGATGAATTAAGATAAGATAATTTACTTTATTAATCACAACATCACATGCACACGCCATGCATCAGCGAAATTATTTCTTCCATGTTTGACCCATCCTGGTCGTCCTTCCTCCGCGGCAGACCAGGAGCGGTGGGCTGCCAGCCGACGGCGGCGCCCAGGGACCCAGTTTCCTCTCGTCACCGTTGGTCAGCTGGTGATCTTCTTGCATGTTTTTAGTGTTTTTTTTTAAGGAGGATATCCCAGGTGAACACGGGGAGAACATGCAAACTCCACACAGAAAGGCCCCTTAAAGGGCAGCAGGCACTGAAGGCATGGTGGAGGACACGCCCCCAGTGCCCACAGCGCCCCAGGCGGGAATCGAACCCAGGACCTTCTAGCTGTGAGGCAACAGTGTTTCCACCGTGGCACCGTACCACCTCAATTGTGGATAAAGATGTGTTTTTATTGACCTATATATTTATTTTTCCGTTGAAAATAATGTGAATTAGTTTAACTGTACTGAGTGATTTGAACATCTGACCGACTGAAAAGAGCCGTGTGCTGCAAACCTGCCAGATGTGGAGGACTTCAGCATGACTCGATGAGAGGATAGAGCAGCACCTGTCTGTCCGGGCCTGAGCGATGCCCTTATTAACTGCCTCTGATCACGGCCGTGTACAAACAGGAATTGATTTCCTATACGGCGTCGACAAAAACTGAATTTGCAGCCTCAGCATCGCTGAGGCGAAGCTAGTGTCGCTGGGTTTGCTTGTGTTCGATAACTCGATAGGTGAGCGTGTGCGTGCTGGTGTGTGCACATTTGCGTGTGTGACCGCTTATCTGCCGTGACAATATGGTGGCCGAGCCTGTGGCACCGCTCGCGTTGGAGGGCTGACCACTGTCCTGTGTTTTCTGCACACAAACCGAAACAGAAATTGAAAAATAAATGACATAATTTTCACCTCAGGAGTTTTCTATGAAACAGCAATACTGTAATTTAAAGGCTCTGCACTCACGTGTTCCTCTTGTGGTTGATTAGACCTCCGCTCAGGCTGAAGGTGGGATGAGCTATGCTGGCAATTAGTTGAGGTTAACCTGAACTAATAAAAATGAACTGTGGACCAATAAAAATTTGTCGGCTAATAGCTGCAGCAACACTAGCAGTCACGCACACTCACAAAGCCCTTCAACATCCTCATTTCTTGCTTTGCGTTTTGCAGCTCACAGTGTTTTCCTGAAGTATTTTTTCCCCCCTCTCTCTCAATCAGCATTACATTTTAATGAGTTATGCAGTAAAACCACTTCGATGATTCTTTCGCATTATCAAAAGTTTTGCACCAGACGTCTTAATGACACAACAGCTACTGACGAAGATCAGTTCTGGACGATAAGCTGGCGCACATCTCCGGCGGCCGGCCGAGTGACAGCAAAGGTCTTTACACGCTCTCCAGCTCTGCGCTCAAGTATTCATATTTAATCAAACTCTGTTGAAGAGATCATTTCCTCCACGTTTTATCACCCATTGTCTTTAATCACGGCCATTTCTCCCCCTGTCGACGCTCGTTGAGGTTGTTTGGATGAGCGTATCCCGATTCGCCCAAAACGCCACAATAAAATTAGACCAAATTCTAATGAAATGATGGCGCTTAATGAGAGGCTGTCAGCTCTGTCAGGGCAGCTAAATTAACCCAAATGAGCATTTATCACTTAAATTAATTACAAATGTACTACTTTAGGTGAATTAAGGGCTTGTTTTGCGTGAGAGGAACACAACGCAGGCAGTTCATGCCTTGTCTTTCAGGGACATTGATTAGGACAAAATCAATGGGACAGTTTGTTCTCAGTCAATCAGTTAGATTTAATCTCATTGTTGCCTCCGACTCATTTGTTAGCGACTGAAAGCTGTTTATTACCTCTTCTTCCTCTCATCATCCTCATGTTTTCATAATTCCTTTCCCCCGGTCTCTCTCTTCCTCCTCCTTTCTCTTCCTCCTCCTTTCGCAGCTTCTTCAGGCTGCATCTCTTCCTCCACCCTGTTTTATCACTGTCTCTCATCCCTCTCTCCACCTCCCGCAGGTGTGTGTCTGATTAGAGGAGGTGGATTTGTCAAAGTGCCACACTGGCTTCCGATTATTGTCTTCTTCCTCTTCTCCTCTCTTCCCCCTTGCTTCCCACCTCTTCTTCCTCCCCCTTTTCTTCTTTTTCTCCGCTGATGGAGTCAGACTTATATCTCTATTAGTCAGGGAATTAGGCAGGAAGATAGATTGGGAGAAAATCAGCTTCCCACAGACGAGTTAATTCTCTCCCTCGATCACACCATCGCTTTCACCTCTCCTCCTCGTCTCCCTCCATCTTTTCCCTTCTACCTTCATTTTAGCCTTTGCCTTGGCTCTCTCTTCCTCCCTCTCTATCACTCCATCACATTTTTCTCCTCTTTCTTCCTGCCCCTGTGACAGACTAATTTCAGCGTTGTTTTAGCACAGTTAATGAACGCCCACAGCTCCTGACTCTTGCTTTATGAATGAATGGTGCGTTGGCTGTTCAGAACATGCTTGTTTGGACACAGCAGTCGTTTATCTCGCAGTCACTGCTGAGTTGAATGCTATTATTTTTGCTTGAAATGTCCTCCTCTAATTGTTTCCTGGCCATCACAATACAGTGAGTTTGCCATTTTCTTTTGTTGAGCTCAGACATTTCATAACTTTTGGAATAAATGCTTCCAGGAAATAGCCTGGTCCCAAAGCGCTAGCTGTTAGCGATGATTGAAGCCAGCGGATCATCTCATGTTCGCGGTTAGGCTGAATGCTATTTTTGCTCGAAATGCTGTCATTGCTAACATCTCGCAATTTGGGAAGCGACTATTTCCACAAACAAAGGCGTTCATTCTTTGCTGCAACATCTCCATTCTGCCTGGTCGAATGTACCCAGCATGCCGTTCCCCTCTCAAAACATATACAGTAAACATCTTCGATTAGCATGTTAGCATCTGTTTAATTAGCATTAACACAAAGTGCCGCTGAGGCTGATGGGAGTTAGTTTTGCAGATATTTGTTCATTAATTGATTTCTTTTTTTTACCTGATGGGGACGATCACATGAACAGTCAAAAGGTCAGAGTTTTTACAATCCGTCCTCGGGGGCGCTCCATCGATCGATCCAGTCGCAGTAGAAGTACAGCCAAAGTCAGAAGGTCGTCAGAGAACCGTGAATGTCTGTCATGTGGATGTTGCGACATTTCACATAAGCTTTCGCCTGCTGGTGATGCTACAGGAGAAGTCAGGAGATCAGGAGAGCATCCGTCCTCCAGGGACTAGAGACACAGCATGTGCACACGGTTCATGGCAATCCAGCCAGTAGTGGTGATATTATGCCACTAAAAGCCCGGTCTGGCATCCTGCTGGTGACGCTAGAAGAAACGTCAGGAGATCATCAAAGTCGTTAGGATTCATGAATGTATGCAGGAAAACTTCCCGGTAATCCACCCAATGGTTGATGAGATATTTCTGTCCAACAGGCCGGCGTCCAGGCGCCAACATGGCCGAATATACCGTCATCTCTTTCCACTCATTTCACTAAGATTCCACTTACAGCACATCATCTCATCAAATTGATTTATTTTACTGAATATATAGAAAAAGCAGATCTATCAATGATTCAATGACAGAATAAAAACAGGAAATGGATACTTAACATCTTGTGGTGGAACGTGTGTCTTTAATAAATCCAGCCTGACAGAAGGTGGCCCAGAACACCAGCATCTCAGTGTTCATGCGTTACAGATGTGCTGAGTGTAAAGCATCCGTATCACATCACATCAACACATTTCAGCCTGACTCTCGCTCTTCAGACAGACCTGGTTTGTCTGACTGAGCAGTCATCATGACAATACCGCGTGCAAGATTATGCAAATTCACGAAGATTATCCGTGATCATTTTTCAGCATCCACCTAAGACAGTCGCAGAAACACACAGAAGAGCTTCAGTTCGACTTCACACATACTGTTCAGTGTGATACGACACAGTAAGAGGATCAGAGGATGTACTGTACATACTTCACCGCTGAGAGGGATTCATGCACTCTGATGTAGAGGGACCTAAATCCACAGATACAGTACATGAACACTCAGCGTGTTAACCTTTCATGTCAACTCTAAATATTGTGTAAAAAGGCTGTAATTTACATGATGAAGCAAACACAAACTTTGCTTCCATCACACAAAATATATCAGGTAATTAAGTTAATTTACGTGTCTAATCTCTGGGAAGGACTGACTAACTTGCTGAACCTCCATTGCAGTCTTGGCTCATTGATTGCCCTCTGCTTTCACCTGATGTTACATCACTGGAGCTTGTGGTGCGTTTGTGGAACACATGACAGAAACAGTACAGCACTGAGCGACAGCTACGAACCACTAATGGGCAGAGAGTCCACAAAGTGCAGAGGTGAGGACGAGGACAGTGTCCTCGCTGAAGTGGAGGTCAGACGGCGAATAGCTTCACGCCTGCACGCACAACAGACACCTGCAGAAAACTTTGGGCTTGTGAAACATCCTCTGATAAATACACACCTACAAAACTCCACAGAAGTAAACATGTCAACACACACAAACAAAGCAGCTGTGAAACTGTTTTATTTGACCATCTGGTGAGTCTGACATGTTTATTGGGCCTCGTAATGTGGCAACTCTTTACTAGCCAGGACAAGGCATTTATCTCTGGGATATTGTGTGTGTTTGCAAATGCGAGCGCAGTGCAGCGCTGGTGTGTGTGTTAGCTGATGTCATGTCCCTGTAAAATGTCATTTTCATGCGGCTAATGTCCTGCGACATGGCGGCTGGTCAGAGCGGGGCACGCGGCCAAAAACCTGTAGCCAGTTTTTAACACATACGTCTATTTAATATGCACTAAAACAACAGTCTGCAGCGAGCAGAGGCGGACAATCTTACACAACACAGCTGCAAACATGTCAGCGACACAACAAAAGCAGCCTCGCGAAGGCCAAACTGAAAATTCGCCAAACTTGTGCCAACTTCCTGACAAACTAAAAAACATCTCCTCCACGCCGGCACGCACCACAGCCCCCAAAACGCCATGTCAGAGCTAAACTTTGCACGCACACTCTCTGCGTCTCTGTTTGTGTGTGTGTGCGCAGAAGGTGTGTGTGTGTGGGGGGGTAATCATCAACAAAGGAGCAATCAGTGGAGGATGTCTGTGTCTCTAATCATCCAGAGAACCCCCATGGACACCACAGTGAGCGTGCGCAGGTGTGTGTGTTTGCGTTCAATCAGCCTGAGAGCCCCCGCGATGGCTGTCAATGAAGCATCAATCAGTGCACACAGACACACACACATCAATCCCTCACCGGCAAACATGCACACTGACACAAACAAACACACACTCACGGCATCTGTCACTCACCTTCCCCTCTTCAAACACCGTTTTTATTCTCAAAGCTCTTTTCTTTGCTTTGCTTTTCTTATGAAATTTGCAGAAACTTTAAAGACTGAAGCTGCTTTAGAAAGTGCAAACTTCAATGCAGCCTCGCAGCAACAGTACGGGACACTTACACACTCCTCGTGCAACATTTTAGTGGTCTTACTTCCACCTACTCGCTGGAATGAGAATCTAACACAATGCTTTCAAATTAAACGAATTAAGTTGTGTTTTTATCGCAGGCAGCAGATTCCCTGTGGCGAGAGGCGACTTTTCTGTTAGCCTCTTCGCGGCACCGGAGGACCGCCGCTTCACCGGCTGGTTCTCCATTGAAAAGATGCTTGAAAACATTATTGTTTGCTACAGCTTTTACTTAAATTAAATTATTGTCTTTCACTGGCTTCCGTTTTTAATTTTCCTTTAAATGTATTTTATTTTTATTTTCATATTCTCTTCTAATTTCTTTCTTTCTTTCTTTGAAATGTATGACTTTAATGTATTTTTATGCTTCTGTAAAGCACTTTGAATTGCCTGGTGTATGAATCGTGCTATACAAATAAACTTGCCTTGCCTTAATGATGATGAAGACGAAGCGTGCGACTTCGGCGTCCTCTGAAGCTTCCAGCAGACGTGAACATCAGATCTGTACGGAACGACCTTCCTGACATAAATGCTGTATTTCCGTCATCTGCTCTACATTTTCTGAAAATCTGGTTGAAATTTGCGACACGTTTGGATGAAAACCGAACTCGTGGCTCTGCTACAGAAGCTGGAAGCGGTCGACGTGCAGTCTGCTGAAACTTTCTGAAACCATATTTCCAAAACCAGAAGGTCATTATTAACTTTACGAAAGCGTTCCACAGTTTATTGAATCAATTATGTGGACATTCACCACTGAGGCCTCATTCACCGTCATGTGAACTGTGCAGTTCTGTGTTTATTATTCTGGACTTTGTGTTTCTGATGTACGTCACATCACATACTGCTGACGCTCCACCTGTACCTGTCCATCATCACCACTGTGCCACCAATGAGGCTGTTGGCTTTATCTTCACTTAATTCTTCATGTTTATGTAGGTTTAGACATGTAAACACAGCAGTTTATTACAGTATTACAACTGACAGTATTTCTTTTTTTTATATTTGTTCTATTTTATTCATGTTTTATTGGACTTTGTGTGCAGCAGCACTTTGGGCCCGTTAAGACCGACACTTCACTCAGCTGTGCACTGTGTTTATGGGTGAATGGCAGTAAACAAACATGAAACTTATCACCTGGAGCTCAAACGCTTTAGTTAAAGCTTCAACCCTCTGTTCCTCTTTAATTGTTCACTTATCTCTCAGCATATGCAAAGAATATGTTCAAGTCATTTAGAGGGATTTGATCAAACCTCACCTGGTCCACGCAGCATATTCTGCTTTAATACACCCAGAATAATTCACTGTGACTTTGAATTATTGTTTTGGAGGCATTAACAATACCGGAAACTTTCCCGATGACGACAAACTTTTTCAGGTTTTCTGCTCAGAAACACTTCAGAGCAGCTGCTGAGGGAGAGGTGTTTTTCCAGACAGTCCTGGAATGCAACAGAGCAACATTTCTGTCACAACAACCGTTTTCATCATGCTGTTTTCTCCTGTTTGCGAGGATATATCACTCCTGGAGACAGTGAGCGATGTAGCCATGATGCGCTACATGAAACAAGTATATAGGCATCATGAAATTCAGTTAAAATCAATGTCAGAAAGGCTACGAAAGAAATCAAACCTCAGTTTGAGCTCCAGTGGCAGCTGTGCCAGATTCAGGTTCTCTTAAGTAACTGCTGTCCCGAGTCGTTCATGCAGAACGGCGCTTCGGGTTTAATGAGGATGATGTGAAAAAAACAAAAGAAAAAAAACACCTCGGCTGTCAGCGTCTACGAGTAAACAGCAGAGGGAACAGTGCAGCAGACAGCCGAATGACGGCGCTCTGCAGCAGTCAGCCAAATGATTTCTGACTTCTGCTTGACTCATGTAATTGGCTGGAAATTGCTTTGTTTGATGGGTAACCTATTTGTGTTTGTGCGTTTAAAAGGCAGAATGTCCAGTTTTTAAACAGCTGGTGTTAGCCTGCGAGCTAACGCGAGGTCCAGGGCCTCGGCTGAGGACGAGGTCGTTCTTCTCTTCAGTCACGAGCAAACACATTTTCTTTCTGCATGCAAACCGTCAAACACATGACGAATGCACGGAGACAAATGCAGACAAACATCCACTAATTGGCCGACGGCGTAGCTGCGTATCGATCAGCCTCCGCAGCCTTCGTTTGTGAGGTTGATTTGTCGCTCTGAGCACAAATCCCGCGCGCTCACGTGTACCTGGAGTCTGCTTTCACAAAGCTTTCAGCATAACGCGCACGCTTCTTTGCATTGGTATCTTTGTGCATATGCTTGTTTGCCTTTCTGTGTGTTTTCTCTCTGACAGGCACCACGGATCTACAGACGCCCTCCCTCCCACGTCCCCAGGCAGCACACAAATGGCTGCTACATTTTAGTAATTGCTTCTTTATTGACAAATGGCTGTGAAGTGTAGTGAGGGCATTACCTGTCAGTATTGCTTTTATTCCTTATTGAATTCTGTCCTTCTGTTGTTTCTGCTGCTCTATGACTCACCGAGCCAAGAGAGACAAGCTAATGTATCTTCAGACGAAGCTCTGTGTGTGTGTGTGTGTGCGTGTGTGTGTGTGTGTGCGTGCATCCCTTTGTACATCTGTGGCTTCTAACATGTGTGTGGATGTGCGTACCTGCCATTTGAATAGTATCTACATTTGTATGTATGCGTGCGCCTCAGAGCAGCATCCTGAGGGAGGGAATAGTAAACATGTGGCACCGAATGAAAGGAGAGAAGGAGAAAAACAATCACACTCAAACAGTGATGGATTTTATTTTCCTGAGGCCAAGCTGCCACAATCAAGAGGAATTTGTGGCATAAATTTAAGAGAAGCTGACATTTTCTGTTTTGCAGCCACGCTTCACTTCACTGTTTGGAAGTTAGTACGAGGGAAAGACTCGACGATTCCTAAAAGCTCTCTTCAATAACGCCGTTACTTTCTCCTTAATCAGCCTGGATGTGTGCGCTTGTATACATCAAATTCAACAGGACGTTTAATTTGAGTTCATGGAAAAGCAGTTTGTCCACATGCTCAACTATCGGCCTCGTACAGAATATTGATCAGTCAACCTCCAATATCATTGAGTTTTTAGTTAATTATTTAGAGGCCTGTTTCAGAGTCTTTATCATTGAGCGTGCACTGGAAAGTTTCAGCGTCACGTGTTGATCTGTGCTTTTCAGCTTTGCAGGAGAAAATAAGATGATGTTCCTAAGAAGAATAAAGCTGTTAGATGCTTGAGATGTGCAGTGAGTCACTTCTGACTGCGGGGATCGAAGCTTGAAAACGCCCCTTTGAAGCGATGAAGCTAATGCTGTTGATTCTGTCTCTTGATTGTGTCAGCGAGGTGTAGATTTGATTTAATGGGAACTGTTTTGAGGGCTGCAGACTGTGGCAGTGCACTGATCTCCACAGCAGCCGCACGCGCTCACACTGTGACCCAGATATCGCAAGACGCTTTGGTTAAACGCTGAAACCGTGCATCGTTGTACTGCTCTTTGAGTTTGGGTTTCAGCAGGTGAAAGAAGAACTGTCGTTCCTCCAAAAGAAACATCAGGTGATGGTTTCTTAGTGCTGATGCTTGTTTGCAGTTCTTACCCGTTCCAAGCGAATAGCGGCTCATCATCAGTGCTGCGCCTCTCCACAAAGGGTTTCACATCAAAATGTCATCTTGGTAAAAGATACCATCAACTGCATCAGAATTTTCCTCAGACTTTTCATCCTCAGCCCCCTGCTGAAGCCCCACTGAAACGCTGCTCTTGAGACATCTGAGAGCCTGCCGCATATTTATGTGACCCCCTCACACCTTTTTCCCCTTTCCCTCCCTTTGCAGCGAGCTCTCCTGTGCTCCTGGATTAAAGTGAAAAAAGTGAAAACTTAAAAGAAACTCATGCTTTGTTCTGGGCTCTGCACAAAGGTGGATCCATACTTGACCTCAGGGCTGAGCGTCAGTGCCTCGTAGGTCCGAGCAGCGTTGGTTTTTATTTGTGGTTCAGCCGTGGCGCCATTTATTTCCATCAGCAGCAACACTATTAACAACAGGATTAATCCTCGTGTTAACATGATGAGGAAAAGTTGCAAAATTGTTGATACTAAACTTGTTTACTGGCAACATGTTTCATTTGTTTTCCTCCATGGCATCAATGGAGTATTCACTCAGTGACTAGTGACAAAAGCATTATTCAGCTTTTTATGGTTGTTCAGGCACTGACAGCTCTTAGTTAACGTCAGGGGAAGATCACTGTCTGTTTTAAACCATCCACCATCCACCCAAACACCAGCCTGAGACTCCAGCTCTGGATGTTTCAAACGTTGACTCTGAACGTGATCCAGGCAGCGACTGCATTGATCAGCACGCCGTCATTACGAATGCAGATTAGTTTTATATGAATGTAATTTCATGGAGACAGAATAGAGATGTGCTCTCCATGATCCAGCTGAGTCATGCTTTAATCATACGACCCGCCTCAAACTCTGTTGACATTCATTCTTCCACTTTGGAATAAAGTAAACAATCACAGGGGGACCTGAAGAGAGCGCGAAGGTTTGACCCGACTGCAGGCCTTCATCAGCACTTTATGCTGATTTTCTGCTGATTGCATCGACTTGTTCTTAGAGTAATACTGCAATACAGTGATAAACATATCATCAATGACATATTAAATCATCTATTTTAAGTATCTTAAATACACAAATACAAGCACTTGAAGTATATACAAATTAAAAAATACTTAAAAGTATTTAAAGACATATTTTAAATGCATTTAGTTGAAATACTGCCCATCTCTGATTATGTGTAATAAATTAAACATTGTCATATTCTCTGCAGTCTGATTAAACTGCATGTTCGACAAATATACTGCAATCTGTTTAAAGCTGCAGAATATATGTTCTAAATATATATTTAAACGTATTTACGCTGAACAAAACAGAAAAACAACCACGGATAACGAGATTGTTTTCACCTGCGCTCATAAACAGCTCAGAAACAGTACGTTCAGATCCATGAAAGTGTTCATGGGGTAAATACGGCTGTGCAAGAAGTAAAAAATGCAAAATAGAGCTAAAGTCAAATGATGAATTTGTAATTTGTACATGCTGTGAAGAGCTGGCAGCTGAAGTGCAGTCGTCCTCCAATCATTTTACTTGATGGCTTTGTTTCTCATCATTATTCATGAGACTGTAAATGAAAGAAAAGTCATTCAGCTTAGAAGGTGAGAGTTTTTAGATGGAATATAATTTAATTTAAATCCCCCCCTGCCTCCCACCCCCCGTTCTTCATTACATGCTGGCAGTTTGCTGAGAGATTAGAAAACTGATGACTAAAATGCAGAAATGAAACTAACGAAAGCTCATCCAGGTTCCTCGGAAGCACAACGCAGAAAACACAATCTGCCTCTTCTGTTCAGGACCGTGTTGGAAATTTCGAACCTGTGTGTCCTTGTTTGAAGTGGATTTACAGACTTTGTCAGCAGATGATTCATAAATATCATCATGAAGAGCGAGTCTGCGTGAACGTAAGGGGGAGCCTTCCACCTCGACCCTGGCGTGGTAGCAGGTCCTTCCTCCCTGCTGCTGTGCTGTGGAACACAGCGCTGTGGAGGTGAGGACGATGGCCTGGATTAGCCAGGTTTTAGTCAGTTTCACTTTCTTCTGGGTCAAAATTCATATTTTTGTCTTGAGATTCGGCTCCTTTGGATATTGGAGACAGCTTGAAAAAATCTGAGATAACTCAAAAAACATCAGATCCTGCGTTCCCATAATGCACCTCAACGCGCCTTGTATTTGACCCGCTCTGCCCGCGTCTTTCAAACCCAACACCTCAGTTTGCAGTGGGCCAGTGTGAGATAAGAGTGCTTATGGATAAAACTTCTGAAGTTTTTGATGTCAAACTGTTAAACTAATGTTAAGTTTTAGTCGTGCTGCTTTCAGCTATTCAAATCCACCAACACAGGTTTAAAAGAAAAGCTAATGTTACACCATTTCCACCATTATCCGACCGCAGACGGCTCACGACACATTTTTTCTCGCATTTTTCAGTCAATCTCTTAATTTTTCATCCTTATGAGGAACAACGTTTAGTACTCGATAAAAGCTCCTCGTGGTTTCTCGGTTTGATCGATCTGAGCAACCATAAACGACAGAAAACACTGGCATTTTCAGTGTGTTATAGTGCTAGTCAGGAGCAAACAACCTGCTAGGTTAACCGCTTTCTAAAGCACACGAATACAGCGCGAGTACGAGTACATGAAAAGTACTTCTTCCTTGATAAAAACTACTTTTTTATCCACGTACATTCCACAACATACTATATGCCTGAGTGACATAACGAGGGTTATTCTGTGAGATGACACTGAAAGCATCGCTGTTACAGCTGTTTTCACACACTGAATACTCCCTCCCATTACACGTTAAGTGACCTTAATGTCTGTAAAATCAAAGATGGCCCCTTTAACTTTACTTTTGCATCATTTGCACTAAAGGTCCTTTGCGAGCGAGGCCGTTTCTCCGCCTCGCTGAATGATATGGGAGCTAACTATGGCTGAAGTGTCCGCAGTATTTCACTGTGTAATATTCTTTCCATATGAAAGCCTGTGAAATTGTGGTTATATAATAGCGAGGTTCTGAATAGAAAAGCAGTAAATTAAGTGACGGCTGTCAGACGCCGGGGCCTTGGAAAGTAGAAGTAAGGTCAATGAAGTTGAGAATGACGTCCTGTCAAAGAGCAGCGGCAGCCCTGAGCCAGGAGAGGGCCGTGACAGTGAGTGATAAATTGAACTTCACTATGAGGTGCACCTTGCAGTCTGTACTTTAAATCTTCAAGTTCCAGGGGTTGAGTGTGACTCCATACCGGTGCGGCTCCGTACCAGCCTGTTATATTAGAGTTAGATGCTATATCATCGTGTTCCAGAAAAGTGTGAATTTAGCTTTGAATGGGTCGGAGAAAACCAAGCTGGAGCTTCTTTAAAGCCACTGAGCTCAGAAAGGAGAGTCTGCACGTGGACAAGTCCTTTCCTGGAGCGTCTGCGTGGCTCGAGAGCACTCGAGGTGTCAGAATATTTTTGTTTTGTAATTTGTCTGAAGGGCATCGCCCCACCTCTTCACTCTCCGCTCTGCAGAATCCAAAGAAAGCGTGTTGGCTACAGCCTGAGGCGATGGTTCAATCCTGCTTAAAGGGGTTGTGGCATGCATCATTTTACATTGGTCTCATGTTGTAATGAGAGTTTAAACTCAGACTAATAGGGGCACAGTGTGAATCTTTGGGCTCTGTGTTGCAGTCATTAAACAAATAGCATCCCAAATAAAGCAGTCGCAGTTCTATCATGAGCTGACTTACAGCCAAACAGCAGCCGGCACACATTAGCTAGGAAGCTAATATGTGCTTCTTACATATCTTACAAAGAAAACACAAGCCTGGACCTGCACCGTCGCTTCCTGAAGAGCTAAACATCTAAACGCAACCTGCAAATGTCAAAGTCAGTTTAGCTGCTGCGGTCCTCACTTCCCAAAATGTTGAACCATCCCTCTCACATGTCGAATAGCATTAGATGGATATAAAAGGAGAAGTACGTGATGTGAAGAGTGAAAGAAGGGGTGGGTGACGCGACAGAGGGGCTGCGAAGGTGTTTGTGGATGCAATCTGTCTCCCATGTTATTTATCACCACGACAGTCACAGATATGGACTCTTAGCTTCCCAGCCTCATTACACATTCACTCTCCTTCTCAAACACACACATTTTCATTAACATTCACACAAACTTCGTCTCCCTCCATCTTTCACTCTATCGCTTTTGTTCCCCGCCGTCTCTCTCACCCCCCCCTCTCTCTCTCTCTCTCCCAGATGCACGCATGCACACAAACAAACATACATTTCAATTAAACCCGAGCTCGGCATGATGAATGTGGTTACCTTTTAATTTCAATTATGGTGGCTGTTGAGCTAGCTAGAAAGCTGTTGTGTGCTCAAGCAACATCCGCCAAGCGATGGCTCAATTACAGCACACAGAGTGCAGGGACGGGTGTGTGCTGAGGCGCGAGCACACATTGGCTGCTACACGGGCAAACAGCAGCGAGCGCACGCCGACAAGTCACACACATGCGAGCACATAAAATTAGATTAGCTAATTTAGCTCTTGTCTGGACACATTTTTCACCTCCGTCTAGCTGACGGCCGCTCTAAAACCTATTTAGAGTTTCCACAGGGCAGCGCGGCATTTCAGCAACTGCCGACGTCGTGTGGAAACTCATAATTATCGCCCCAAATAGAAGCGTTGTTTATCCATTTATGAGTAAAAGACGTCATATGTGAGAAATGAGTGGCGGAGGTCATTATTATCTCAGGGGATTCAGCTGAAATGAATTTCTTGTCGGCCCTATTTATGCCAATGCGAGCCAGAAGACGCAGAGGATTCTGAGTTTGTAACCTACTTTAACACAACCGGCATGTCGAGTCCTCCTTTTTAAGCCTAATTCACATGGGGAGGGTCTGCTGAGCATGCATGTGCTGTTTGACTCGCTCAAAGTGCATGTTCACACCTGAGAGCTGCAGCCCTCTTTCCATGGATACCGTGGGCAGCTCTTCCCGCTCTAATGCCCCCTCCAGACTCGAACCACATCTTCAAACAAACTCCACACATTTGCCTCCGTGAGGTTTCAGCGCAAACACGCCAAATGAGGCTGATGAATGGTCTCACCAGTCATTTACGTCGCAGCTCGTCAGGTTTGTTTTTATTTATTGAATAAAGAGGAAAAACACATTTTTCATCAGTTGTGCATTTACTGAAAACGTAAAAGTGCTCAAACTCTGATTGAGCTGATCACCAAATATTTTTTAACCAATCAATAACAGTGGTTAGTAACATTTATTCTGTTATTAATTACACCCTCCAGGCTTTACACTCCCTGGTTTTGTAGTAGGTTGAAAAGGCTACATGCTCATTTTCTTTTGGAAACAGACACCCCCTATTTTTTTTTTTTTTTTTTGTTAAATATTTGAACTGATTTAACATTTAAGATGATACTTAAACACGTCACTAGATGGCGATACTATGCGATACTTGTGGAAACCCTAGGCAGAGCCGTATAACCGCTCTGCTCATGCACGGCTCAGAATTAAATGAGCAACGGCTGGAGCAAGAAGCAAACTTGCGTCCTCTCACTCATTGATCCACAGGTATGTTAAAGATGTTGTTAAGATGTATAGTGACGAGCGAAGAGCGCGTTTGTGACGGCATAGCGAACGAGCAGTGCAGAGACCCGCCATTTTCAGCGTTTACTACAGCGAAACTGTTTTAAAAGTTAGTATTTTAAGTGTGTGTTACAGATGTTTGTTACTAGAGATATGCAGAAATGCGTTTAAGGAATGTTACAGAGTTCAATTCAGTCAATTAAAAGTAGCTCTTAGTGAGAGAAACAGTATATTCAAACTAGTTCAGTTTGTGAAGCGTACTCACGCCGTAAACGCGAGACGGTTATGTTCAAAGCTAAAGCGGTGTTAATGTCAATGTTGTAGGGATTATGTGTTTGTTATGTGAGGTGAGAACTTGATTTAGGGAGTATAAATTTTGTAAAGGTAATAGTTAAGCCAATCTTAGTGTATGTGGAAGCAAATTTAAGTTATTGTCAGTCTGGTTGTATTTATTTTTGGCAAAGCAGATTTTATATTTTTTATTTTGGTTTTGTGTATTTATTTATTTGTGTTATATATGTTTTGGTGTGGGCTGCACGGTGGCGCGGCAGGTAGTGCGTGTGCCTCACAGCAAGAAGGTTGCCGGTTCGATCCCCGGGTCAGGCGGGGCCTTTCTGTGTGAAGTTTGCATGTTCTTCCCGTGCACGCGTAGGTTCTCTCGGGGTACTCCGGCTTCCTCCCACAGACCAAAAACATGCTCATTAGGTTAATTGATGACTTTAAATTGTCCGTAGGTGTGAGTGTGAGTGTGAGTGTGAATGGTTGTTTGTCCTTACATGTGGCCCTGCAATCGGCTGGCGACCGGTTCAGGGTGTACCCCGCCTCTCGCCCATTGTAGCTGGGATAGGCTCCAGCCCCCCGCAACCCCGAAAGGGATAGGCGGTATAGATAATGGATGGATGGATGTTTTGGTGTGAATGTTGAAAAGACTTGTTGAGAATGGAAATGATGAATAACAGATGAAGTAAGGATGATTTCACTGAAAATATATTATATCCATCCATTGTCTATACACGACTGTCCCTTTTCGGGGGTTGCGGGGGGCTGGAGCCTATCCCAGCTGTCAACAGGCGAGAGGCGGGGTACACCCTGGACCGGTGGACAGTTGATCGCAGGGCAACACGCAAGACAAACAACCATTCACTCTCAGACTCACACCTAAGGACAATTTAGAGTCACCAGTTAACCTAATGAGCATGTTTTTGGTCTGTGGGAGGAAGCCGGAGAGAACCCACGCATGCACGGGAAGAACATGCAAACTTCACTCAGAAAGGCCCCGCCCAACCTGGGGATTGAACCGGCGACCTTCTTGCTGTGAGGCACGCGCACTACCTGCTGCACCACAGCACTGAAAATGTATTATAGTTCTATGAAATGATTGAGAATTAAATGAGCAACGGCTGGAGTGAGACGCAAACTTGTGTCCTCACTCTCATTAATCCACAGTGCACCCTTTGCCTGTGCACCTTCTATTGGCCCAGATTTCCCCAAGGTCTGACGCCGGTAACAGTTTACAGATCCTAATAATACGGAAACACCTTCATACTCTTGCCAAAAGATGCATAGGAATGTAAAAATTATCCAAGTTCGATGCCTAGAAATGCAGCGTTTCTTTTAGCGGGGATGCTCGTGTTTGACAGTTTATTTAAAATGAAAACTGAAATTGAGAGTGAGGCAGAAAGTGGAGAGGAAAACACTGATAAGACACAGTGATGAAAAAGAGGGAGAGAGGCAGCAGATAGAGGAGGAGCGGGGCTGATAAAGGTAAAGAGGGAAAAATAGAGCCTGAGAGAGAGAACGAGAGGGAAATAGAGACACCCAACGGTGGAAAAGTGGCTGTCATTTGAGCAGCAGCTATTAAAACCAGTTTAGATTGCTGCTGTGCCACCTGACAAAACATTCAAAAACAGGGAAGAGGCTGGAAAATAGGTCACGCATGCAGAGTGATACGCACACTCACAGTATGTGCCGTCACCTACGGAGTCAGTTGAAGAAGGCTGCAATAAATAAGTGCGCACACACGCACACACACGCATGCACAAACACACTCACACAAACACACCACCTCCGGAGTCAATCAGAAGAAGAATTGCCCTAACTAGGCGCATGCCTCAGGATGAAAGAGCTCTCAGGGCACATTCTGCTATTTCTAACCCACAGTGCTGCGCCTCTCACGTGCACACATGATCTCTCTGTCTCGCACGCAGGCTGAAGCGCACACACACGCGTACGTGCGCACACAGCGTGCGCTCTCTCCTCTCGACTCGTTTCCTGTGAAATCTGACATGGAATGAAAATTGTTTGGAGGGTTTCGACGCAGCTCAGTTGGTCTGAGGTGGAAGCAGAGGCAGCCGGTGAAGGGGGAGGCAAACAGAGGTGCGAAAAAACAGGGAGAACAATGCCGACGCGTCTGTCTACTGACTCCCGTTGTGTTTCCTGTGTTGTGGCCCTGATCACATCTCCACAACAGCACAGAGGCAAGGACGCAAACACACACCCATCACGCTCCTCTGCCTCCTCCACTGAATGCACCTTTTTTCTATCAAGCTCATCTAAGCCGCAAACTGTGGAATATGTGTCAATAAAGGATTTCTGAGAGAGATTCTGAAGCTTGTATTTGGCTTTTTTCACATCTTATGATCCAAACTTCAAAGCGTCAAGTCCTGCAGGGCAAGTCAAGTCACAGGTCTGGATAAACAAACCGCATGTCAGCTCCGAGTCTTCTCTTCAGGTGTGTGAATTACCGTTGGGCCAAAGCGGGCAAGTGTTCAAAAGCCACAGACCCTCAGGGGCCCCAAAATCCGCTGCTTTGCTCTGTCAATCAGCGTGTGGTGACTTGATCAACTGCAAATTTTCGGGGGAATATGCACAATGAAAGGGAGGTGCTGCTCCTCAGTATAAAGTCCCTGTTATGCAGAGGCCAGGTGTCAAAGTGTAGTTTAAAAACCTTTATTATTTCAGTTGATAATATGCTACATTCTGTGTGTTAAGTAAACAGGTTTGGTTTTCTCCAGTGATCTGATTTCTTAAACATTATGTCAACAAGAAACCTGCGATATGCCTCCTGGAAAACATTGATTTCTCGGTCAGGTATACGTGTGACAGCGCTTCTAATTGAATATAAACATACATGTGCTTGACAGACTTCAGACTGGAGCAGATCGATGCATCCTATTTAAAATGATTCCACCCAAACTGAACCTCGTAAAAAGTAGACGCTACGAGTTAACTGCAGGTGACCCACCATCATCATCATATCCTTGTGTTTTATGACATAATCTCAGTCTGGCAACTTCATTTACTGCAGGCAACAGCTGCTCTTCTGTGCTTTGATGGCTCGTAATCAAGCCGCAGACCACAGGCGCATCATCACCCTCCTGCATTCGCTGAAGAGAACACGAGCCGACGACGAATCCAATCAGAGGCTGCGCGAGCGAGATCTCATTTCTGTGAGCGAAGTCGGCATGTTGATTAGAAGGTCTCGCTTTGTTAAATGTGATCAACGCATGCACTGGTGAATGCACTGCAATCAATTTAACTGGATCTTGGGTTAATTTAAAGCATAAACACACGTGTAGGACACACACGTAGACACTCGTCCACTGATTCTTCCTCTCTGAGCACAAAAATAAGTGCAAACATGCCGTCTGGTTAGCAGTCACCCAAAGCTACTGAATAGATGCTTTCCATTCCCATTCCTCATTATGTTCTGTGGCGTCTTAATGGAGACATTCAAATGCAGTGCCATTAGTCGACTTGAGTGAGAAATGTTGATCACGGAAAGACGATGAGGTGTGCTGGATATGATGAGATCTGCCACCCACTGGCTGTATATAACCTAAATTAACTGACGAACATGTTCTCCCTCTAAATGCAAGTAAAGAAAACACCTGGATGAATGTGTACTTTGTCTGCATGCTTTGAAATGTGCATATGGGGGGGGGGGGTCATGGGAGGTGACCCAGTTTATTCAGACCCCACTAAACCCATTCTCTGGCTCTGCAGACTTCCAGTAGTGCCGTAACAGCTTTTATTAAAATGAAGGCTCTCATCCCCAGAGAGAGACAGAGAGGAGATGTTAAGGGGTCGGGGGCGCAGGGAGGGATGGGAATGGGGGTGGTCTGCACAGCGCTGCACTGTAATATGTTATGCGAGAGCCAGGCCACAACCTGGCTCCAAATCAATCTACTTTAGTGTGCCCCTGAGAGAAAGCTGGTAAAATGCTGGTTCAGTGCATTCAGGGTTCAGGCTCGTGGAGGACTCTTCACACACAGTTTGTTTTCTGTCTGCAGATATTTTGTGACAACCTTGAAATTCTTCATCTGTCATGAATGTAAAAACAGTAATTGCTTAGTGACATACTGAATTATGGAATATGGCAGACTGACTATTGTTCATCTTTGCAAGGTCACTTATATAATGTGTTTCTGGCAGCAGGAGTTTGGAATCAATACAAGAAGGAACTAGACACTCAAAGAAAAACACACAAGTGATTGTAGACATCAGATAAACTGCGCTGCAGTGGCAGCTTAGCACCATCAATGCTACCATACTTTAAGACTCGAGTAATCTGAAAGGGTTAGCTCAAAGAATTATCACCAAACACCGCAGCACTACAGAGCTTTTTAGCCTCCGTTTAGCTTACAGTTTTGGTTTTACTTCTCTCTTAAGATGGCTGTGTGCTACCTGCCCAGCACCAAACAACAAACAAAGTTAGCAGCTAGCTTCTGTACAGCTAACACTCCAGCACCAAACAACAAAGTTAGCAGCTAGCTTCTGTACAGCTAACACTCCAGCACCAAACAAGTGAACCAGAAGTGAATGTCAGACTTATTTTCCACTGATGGACAGAAGCATGATCCAAATGAATGCTAATACTGCTCTGTTTCTGCCAGATAGCAGGCTAACACATTAGCAAAGGCTACTTCATGAGGTGATATGTCTGATGTATGCATTTTTTTAGCTTGTTGTGAAAATCCAAAAAAACTATGTAAGAAAAGTTAAGTTTTCTTTTCATCACCTCCAAGTGACTGTTCCTCAGTCAGACATGGTGCAGGAGAGGGAGTCTGTGAGAAAAGCTCTTATGTTCCTTGCTGATAGACTATTGACTGACCTCCAAAAGCCTTTAAAACATTTGTGACAAAATGACAGTTGTTCAGTCGCTGTTTCTGAATGAGTGCACACTTTCACAGCAGTAAACAGTATGGAAGAAGTGTCGGGTTGCCAAATGTTCCTGTTGTTTAGAGGTCAAACAAGTTTGAAAACCACAAATACTCCACAGAAATATCTGCCTGCACTTTGTGGGACTGGACTTCTGTCCTGTTATTGCCTGTTTGCAGAGCCGAGCCGAGTGTTCGCTGCAGTCAGAGCCCAAAGCTGACACTGTCTGACAAATACGTCACTCCCTCTCTGTCTTTCTCACTTCTGTCTCGCTGGCAGTGACAACAACATCACTGTGTTGCACTGACTTTCTCTGCCTTGTCATTTTCTTTCTCTTTCTCCATCTCACCACTTTCTTTCCTGCCTCTCAGTCGCTGACACTTTGTCTTTGTCACCTTACCGCTCTCCTCTCCCTTCCTTCCCTACAGTCAACCCCATTTCTTCTTCTCTCCCCTTTTTATTGACAGCTGTCCCACAGCATCAGTGATGTAATAGTCTCCAACCATCTGTCCTTCCCTGCCAAGTCCTACACCTACTCGCCTCCTCCTCCTCCTCCTCCTCTCTTGATATTGACAGCTGTCATGGAGCGCTGATGTGGTGAAATCCTGTTTCTCTGTGACAACTGTGCTTATTTTGGTTTTGCAGCCTTTGATTGGATCCCACAGCGGGATCTGCCATCCAATGTGATGAGTCACAGAAAGAGCACATTGAGTCATTCTTCATCTTTTTCTTCTTCTACTCCGCCTTGTTCTTCCCTTGCTCCTCGTCCTCCTCCTCTCAAGGTTTTACTGTCATTCCCGTTCTGTATGCGAATGTGTGTGTGCATTGTTCCTCTTCTCCACCATCAGCAATGCATGTTGACAAGGTTTGAAGTGAACGGCGGAGTTGAGGCCCTGCATGCTTCAGTCTCCATTTCCCCCGTGCTTTTTGTTCATGCTTCCTCAATGGCCACAGAGTAACTCAGCAACGACCCATAATCCTGCTGAGGGTTTATTCCTGTTCAGCTGTAAACATGCATGACTGGTACCCTGGGACCCCTGCTGGCATGAATAAATCAACTGGATGAATATGATCTTTTGTTTTAGAGTGTAATTTGAAGGCAGATGACCTTCAAATACCCTACATTAAACTTTATTTTCAATAATATATATGCAGAATATATGGGAAACATGACGTATTGAATGCAGACATCACAGCAAACTACAGTTGTGAGGTTTCATCATCATGATGAATGAGATGCTAAAATCAGGATTAAACCACAAGTATTTTGAAACTTTGTTTTGGAAACTTTCTGTTTTTTTATTCTTAAAAGTCAACAAAAACTAATAATGACCAAAAGCATAATTTTTGATGAGCACCACTTTCACCTTTGCTCTAAACTTAATTAGTTTACCTTGAATTAATTACTTATGCACATGCACCTGTGCATGGCAAATCACAACTGTGGTTAATTAAATAAGGCAAATTTGTAAAGTGGATTGCTTTCAAATGGTCATCGACGCTGAAGTGTTTATCCTCAGACTGTCTGGATCTGTGCCCATCCTCTAAATCTGTCCAAATGGGCCGGCGCCAGTTCACACTCGGTCCTCCGGTGCTGGAAAGGCATCCGTCCTGCGGCCAATTAAATTCAGCTACCTGTGAGTTTGAGTCCGTCCTCCCACAATTCAAGTGGATTAATTTCGGGCTCTAAATTGCGAGTGTGGGTGTGAAGGTCACTGCCGTGTCAGGCGTGGGTGACCTGACGAGGGTGTTTTCTGCTCTGCCCATCAACAGATTGGGCTGTTCAGGTGGTGAAAGCGACCGGCGAGCCATCACTTCACATCTTAAAATCAGGCAGAAGAGGGAAATTAGGGAAAGTAGAACATTTTCTTAAGTGCTGCTGTGAGTTCAGGCTGTTGAGAAAACAAATTGTTTCAAGGCAATCACTGATCAGATTGAAATCTCTGACCTGAATCTATTCAGGACCCTCTTCTAAGAGTCATATCTTTAAAAAAAAAAGAAAAAGAAATGAAAGCCGCCTCAGAAATGAAACACATCACTTTAGCTCAGTGTAATCTATCTCTTGTCGTTTTAATTTCCCCAGTCTGCTCTTGCAATCATCATTATTCCAGGTTTTTTTTCTTTTTGATGTGGTGCATTTAAAGAAAAGTTATAAAACTGCCTTTTCTTCCCGCCGCCTGTTTGCATCAGTCAAACAATATGGCAGACTGTGTGAATAAAGCAAATACAGCAGCATGGGAGTTGAGATAACCTGTGTGTGTGTGTGTGTGTGTGTGTGTGTGTGTGTGTGTGTGTGTGTGTGTGTGTGTGTGTGTGTGTGTGTGTGTGTGTGCGCGCACACGCCTGAGGGCAGCCCTCTGAACCATCTGTCTCTCTCTTTCGCTTTTCTCTCGCTGAGTATAGACAGAATGTAGAGCAGGGTGGGACAGCAGAGAAAGCAATACACTGAGTCTACAGCCGGCGTGAACTGAATGCAAAGCAGAGAGAAGCTAACGTCACTGCGCTCTTTATTTACTGCGATCAGCGTGAAGAGTCGGCGCCGTTAACTGCTCGAAGGGAAGCGGCTTCTTACAATCACCGCCATCGTGCCTGATGCGCTTTTCAGGGTTGAAGAAGCGGCTCTCTTTGCACGAGGTCGAAAATTAAGCCGTGAAAGTTTTTGAAACATTAAGATCTCGGCTCGCACGGTGCTGAATCCACTGAGAGCTAAAGAGAAGAAGGTTGAACATCCGGCAGCTGAAGGCATTTCCCTCTGGAGGTGGTGGAGACCAAATCTGAGCTGAAAGCAGAATCAGTGTTGGACTTACGTTCATAAGGCAGATGGACACATGGTTTCAGATGATGCTAACAAACGCTAAAGCTGCTTTCTGCTGGCGGACAATTGTTTGTTTGTTTAGCACATGATTAGCCAATGAAGGGCGTGTGTGTGCCGTCAAAATGACCTTAACTTCGGACACCTCTGTCCAAGAAAATCCTGCGATGGAGAATTAAGACCGTGAAAGTCGCTGAATGTGGTGCCAAAGTGACCTCAGTGAGCTTCAGGTCGTTCAGATATCTTAATCTTTATCTGCCGTCATGTCAAGCTCACGCTAGGAAGTTTGCAGCGAGGACAACAATCAGCACCTCCCAGCGTGAGGCCGGGGTGTGAGCCAGAGAACAGCGGATCGCCTCCTTCGGGTTGGGGTGAGTTGCTTTAATGAACACCCCTCCATCTCCCACCTCCCATCGCCGCCAAGTCTTCACGGATTCATTATCTTCATCATTTCATCGGCCTCATTAGCCCATCAGCCTCAGCAGAGTCTTCAGCCGCCGCCGCCAGCAGCAGCGTCCGGGGGGATTCATCTGGCTGCTGCTCAGTTCAGACACCCCCTGTAGAGTCCAGTTTCACATATCATCTGTGGACTAAACAGCTGACTGTCCTTCCGTCGCTTGTCTCTCCTGATTGAAATGATGAGGATCGTGTTTGGTGTTGCTCTGCTTCTCCTCTGCCGGCCTCATAAACACAGATATTGTCAATGCACATTCCTGGATTATTATCTTTCCACATATTTACACTTCATACTGTGAATATTTACACCTCCCACGCTCACTTCATTTTTAACACTGGACAGCTATTTCATTTAAAAACATATATCTTATCTTTTCTCATATATATTTCATATTTGTCATTTGATATTCATGATTTCTGACTTGTTTGTTCTTCTCTCTTCCTGTGTTCATTGCTATGCACCAAAAGACCAAGGTAAATTCCTTGTATGTGAAAACCGACTTGGCAATAAACCTGTTTTTGATTCTCATTTCCTTTTTTTTATATTCTCATTCCCTTCATTCCTATTCTGTCAAGGTCCATTATAGTTCTCTGACAATACCCCTGTCACCCTAGAGGATCATAAAAGAGATGAACCAATGAATACGAATGTGAAATATTGTCATAGGAAAAGGTAGAGCAGCTTTTATTAACCTGATGCAACAAGTAGAGAGCCAGCGTGTGCTTCAGAAGAGGCACGGTGACGCGAAACGCCTCCACCCCGAAAGAAGACAACGCTAATTAAAAGAAATAAACTCCTTAATCAACTCAACAACGTGAGGGAACAGCGATGTTTGTTTCACATGGTGTGTAACAGCACACTGCTGAGGTTCAGTGGGTGGTGTAATCATCTCAAAAGAGCCGTCAGCTTCTGCCAGTTCTTTAATGACAAAACAAAAAAGCTAATCAAGGAATTTTCCTCCGAACATCCCGAGCACCTGCTTTAATGGACTGTAATCACTTCTGATGCTTTATTTTAATGCTGAAATCTCTACATTGGTGCACATCGAGAGGATGGAGGCAAGAGAAGGTGCACAGAGGGGGGAAATGTGACGAAACCAGAAAAAGGGAGACAAGGAGTGCATTGCATTTCCCTTAGATCACCGTCTCCTCTTTCCTTTCTAACCCCCACCAGTCGTCACGTGTCCAAGTTTCCAAACTGGAGACAAAGACAGCTGGTACTTGCAATCGCAGTTTGCAATACGGTCTTTTACATGTCCTCTTGTTCCTTTCCTTGCATCCTTTTCAGCGCATCCCCTGCGAAGACAAGATGTAGCAAGGGAGGGGGGATGTAGAGCAGGTGGAAATACAAACAGCGAGCACAAGGGAGGAGAGAGTCTGAGGCATGATCAGAAAAGAGCAGAGTAACGAGACAAGAGAGGAGGAAACAAGGAATGAGATGCGAGAAGGCGAGAGGACGAGAGAGGGAGGAAAGAGAGGGAATGCAGCAGCAGCAGAAGAAGAAGAAGAGGTGGGAGGAAACGAGTGGGAGAGAGATGCCTTCAGGTAGCCTATTTTCTCACCCTGCAGGAGAGAGACAGCAATTAGGATCGCTGTGTGTGCGTGTGTGTGCGTGCGTGCGTGCGTGTGTGTGTGCGTGTGTGTGCGCGCGTGTGTGTGTGTGGAGCTTGTCATGAAGACGGCAGGGTTTGAGTTTTCTGAAAGGTAGGGAGCAACCCACAACAGCACCCCGCACGTGTTTCATCATCACTTAACACACACTCTCTCAAACACACACACACACACACACACACACACACACACACACACACACACACACACACACACACACACACACACACACACACACACACACAGAGTTGGCTCTTGCTGCTCAGGCATGCAGTCGTTGTGGTTTGACAGTCGAGCCACTTCAAGCCGAACAACCTGCTGCCGCGGCATTATCTCGACACACACACACGCGGCCAGCCTCACCTCCGGTTTTCATGGCGGCTCGTTGAAAGCAACAGGCTGACGGAGGATCTGTGGGAGTGTCCCTCTGCTTCGGCGGATCCGTCCCATCCTGCAGCAGGTGAGGCGTGTGCAGGTCGGACTCCGGATGCACCCTTGACCGCATTATCCAGTTCAACACTGTGTAACTCAGTATAATGTGTGCACTGATGTAACTGGTGGTCACTTCCCACAAGCAGACACTTAACAGTCAGCGGCTGCTCCACAGCTCAGACCCTCTGCTAACATGCAGCCCCTGATCTAAACGCTGACATGGGAGTGTTTTGATTTACAGTGAGTTTACACAAAGGGGCCTTTTTATTATGTCGGCCATATTTTATTAGCAACATAAACTAATAAACAACATAAACAGAATGAACCTGCAGATAAGCAGATAGGTGGTTATTCCAGGACACCAGAGATTTGTGTTTGCCTTCCATAACCTCCGCTGACACATATTGCCTCGAACTACATGCATGATGTATGTATGCACTCTGGTTCTGATGTTCCCCCCAAGGGCTGTGGGAGGTGAATCGAAGAGGAGGAAAATGTATACACAGGACAGAAAAACAGAAAAATCCTGTTTCTGCCACAGAAAATGATTTCTTTCAGAGTCTCTTACGGCTTGTTTTTTCTTCAGAAATACGGCATTTAGACACATTCAGGCTTCTGAAACACGTTGAACGTCTCATAACGTGCAGTCGTCTGCAGCCTGTGGATTTACACGATGACCTGCAGGTTTTCGTATCTCCAAAAGCTCAACAAACATTTTCCGTCTGACTCCACACACGCAGCCATATACAGTATTTGACACTTAAGTCAGGATGTTCATGCACCCACCCTGATGCATGTGTTTATAACATGCATGACCTCAAATGTCAACAGTTCTGAATTATCTGAGGCAAAGCACAGGAGTCTGACTGTCTGTGACTCCAGGCACAGAATATGTGACTGCACTGGTTTGCTTGTTTATTTACTGTTTTTACACTTTTGGGGACATCCAGTTAAACATCAGGGTGTCTCTCAGATAACTGGACATTCCCTTCTTGGTTTCACAGATGCAGTCCACCATCAAGAATCCACTTTTTACAGAACACATCCAACAAAAATCCCACAGACCAACACAAGTTTGGCCTGATCTGAGGACCAGATTGATGAAAACAATGAGAGAAAGAGAAGGAAATAATTTAGCATGGACGGCAGCAAAATCTCAAATAATAATCATGTGAAAGGGAAACTCGAGGAGCAGCGCAGAACGTAGACTAAAAATTGTGAAAAAGAAATCAAATGCATGATATCACAAGCCCAGAAATTATTAAATCAATTTCCCGCTATAACCTTGGGGCATGTATAGACTGTGGGGCTCCCGTTGGCCACACAGTTTTATTCCTCCACATCATGCATGAACTGCTGATTAATTCACCAGTTCATCATATAATGAATGAACTGATCAAGCAGCAACCAGGACTCAGTCAGTCCCCATAGACCCCCATATTAAATTGCCCAACTTTACAGCAGAAATAAGCATTTAGAGAAAACAGTTTTGGTCTCCGTTGCTAATTTTATTTTGCCAGTTGCTGCACCATTAAAATATGACCCTAAAAAGTAGGTTGCAGACTAACTAGCTGAAACAAAACTGCAATATCAGAAATTAAATCACCAAGAAGCATCATGAAAGATCACAAACACTTCCAAACGTCAGATCCACAGATTTTTTTAAATTATTATTCATGTTATCTGTGAACTTTGACTTCCCAGCAGTGTGTGTGGTAATGAATGAGCTGGAATAAAGTATTCTTAATGTACACAGTGTGGGGAAGGCTACAAAAGCCGTGTTGCATTATTAAACCGCCATCGGGGACGGAGAATCCCTCTTTTTGCCCTTTTTCTTGCCCTGTCTCAAATGCATGCGTTGTACCACAGAGAGTGTACTCTGGTGTATGTGTGTCGTGTACAGCTGACGCACAGTACATGAAAGTATCACGATGAAGGAGCAGCAGAGGTGGATGCTTGATGTATGAACAGAGGCCACGTTTCTTCTCTTCATCCTCCTCCAATCTGCTTTGTTCTTTCCTCCGCTCCATCTTTCTTCTTTTCTGTCTATACGTGTGTGTACCGTGTGTGTGCGTGTAGTGTAATGAATAATGCAATGTGTGTTGTATGAAAAGATAAGGAGGCAGCGTGGGGTTGCTCAGGGGTTAAAGGAGGTGATGTCACTACATTCACCTCCTCGCCTCGCACCTACAGGGTGAGGGAGGGAGGGAGAGGGAGGAAAATAGATGAAGATAAAGGTGAGAGGACGAAGAAAGAATATGAAGGCAGGCGGCGAGAGGTGGAGGCTGAGGAGTCGTGTCAGACAGAGCGAGATAAGGAGGAAGAGGAAATGAGAGAGAAGCTGCTGTTGACCCGGTCAGATGTTTTGTTTACCATACATTACACCCGTTTATTATTTATACTTTTCATACACACAGCAGGGTGGCTGCCCTGACCTCCCTCACAAGGACAGTGCGTGTGTGTGTGTGTGTGTGTGTGTGTGTGTGTGTGTGTGTGTGTGTGTGTGTGTGTGTGTGTGTGTGCATACTCTCACACATCTTGACATGTGACTGATGCTAAATGAGAGCATCTCTGCAGTTGTTAATGTGTGCGTGTGCATGTGTGTGTGCGCCGTGTACTGAGAGTGATACGTGTGTAACTTTGTGTTATTTCTATGGCGTGTGCGTGTTTGTGTGCATGCTGTCTATCCTCTGTCTTTGACGGTGTGTGTCTCTTTATTCAGTGTGTCCTCTGGTGTCTTTGTAAGGACCAGTTCTAACCTGGAGAGTAAGGACATGCTTGTCCAGTCCTCTGGTTTTCAAAAGAGTTTTGGGACTTGATTGAGGTGAGAATCTGGTTTTTATTGAGATTAGCATAAAGGCTAAAATGTACTGTTGTCCAGAAATGGACAAAGGACGTGCACGTGATTGTGCCTGTGTTATTTCGGGTGTTGACATACATGCAAGTATTCACACGTTTTGGTTGCTAGAGGACATTTACAACATGCATCACTGCAGACGTGGATGCAAAAACTTTAAATTGAGTCTAACTGAGCCAAGGGATGCATGATGTCTGAGGGTCCTCACAAGAATAGCAAAAATGTGTATCACTGATAAAGTCAGTATAACGTTTCTGCTAAAAACAAAGAGAACAGTGAAGTTAATGAGAGCAGAACTTCTCACAGAAAACATGTTGACAGTAATATCGATAGAAAACATCACCTCAGATTTCTAAACTGCGTTCAATGCACGTCATCAGCAGGAGGGCACACACGTTGGTGTTGCTCATTTCTGCGTGGAGGCAGTGCAGGACCGGCTGGACAAACAAACGATCAAGGTTTTTATTGAAGTTCCCCTGAAGAGCTTTGTAAGAAGAAGTGCATCACCTTGATATTTGCCCAGGTTTTAGCCCAAAGTTTGACTTCATTAATTATCTGCAAATACACTGACCTCTGCGAGGTTTGTCCAGCGGCATTTTGGCTTTAGACTTATTGGAAGCACCACACCGGACTGCAAATAAGAACAGAGAAGTTTTGTTTGTTGGAGTTGTTTAACTACCACATCATACCAGGAATGGGCTAAAAAGGTCACAAGTCAGGCAGGAAATATCCAACAGAAAGGGGATACTGTGTGAGAAAGTGTACTGTGTACTGTGTGTTGTCTGGATCTCTGAATGGTTGATATGTCTGGGAATGTCTGGATCCTGCAGCTACCGTCTTCTCAGGATGTGATGCCCTTTAGCACTTTAGAGCAGTTAGCAAGTAAACATGTACGACAGCATCCATCATTTAGCAAACGCTCTGAAACGACATGTTCATGCTCAAGAGAGGCCTGTAGTCTTTATGGGAAGCATGAAATTCTGAGGTTAAGGGCGATTAGATGGATCCACAAAGACATATCACGCTGCTATTACCCAGAACACAACTGGATTCTGGTGACGTGACTTACCGGCGTGCCTCTGCCTCTGGTCTTGACTCACTGGTGATGCTTACAGCGCTCATCATTGCACCTTACATGAAAAAGTTGGTTGGTCTTCTCAGTCTGTGAGACGTGATGGGCCATTAGTTAATCTGCCCCGACTGCAGGAAGTCTCCACAAAGCACCCAAAAAAAATCAACCTTTTTGAATTTAAATCAGTGATCATGAACCATTCAGTGTCTGTTTGAACCTGTTTTCATCAACTTGCTTTTATCTTTTATGGACTGTGTTGCTTGTTTAACTTGACATCACAGGAAAGGAGGCCCTGCCCTCACTGAGTTTTGAGCTTGGGAGGAAGGGAAAGAAATAGTCTTGAACTTGGCAGAATGAAAAAGTGGACCTGAAGAGAAGGAGGAGGAAAAGCAGGACGCTGAAGTCAAGGAGGTCGATGGTATTTCAACATGCCCTTGAAGGATGCAGCGCTCGTTTGTGAAAAGCACCTCGCTCTGTGTAAGCAGTCAGATGTGAAGGCATTAACACACCTGTTCTCTCCTCTCTTCTCTCTCTTTTCCACCTCTCTCTCCCTCTCGTTTGCTTTTCATCCGTCATTTTGTGCAACTCTGTCTCTTTCTCCTTCTCTCGTTCTCCCGCTCTGCAGCAAATTGAGTCTGAATGAGCTCCAAATCATGTTCAAGTGCAGCCAGAGACACTTCCAACTCTTTCAGACAGTCATTCTGCCTGGTAAACTATTATCAACACACACACACACACACACACACAGATGCAGACTGCTCTGTCTGGCAGTCTATCAAGAGCCTTTGGCACTTACGCTGCTGTACCGTCATTATCCTGCAATGAATAATCTCTCAGTCGCTTCCTTCTGCGGGACAGAGCCAAGGAGCTGGAGAGAGACAGTCAGCGCTACATCAGGACTGACACGTATCATCGTGTAATGTCAGACTGCAGGGCCAAAGAGCTTCTTCAAGAGCGTCTGAGAGCCCGACTCCACCGGTGGCAACATGAGCCTGGAGGCTGGATGCCTTTAGACGGCGATGATCGCCGACATTTTCTCTCAGAGCTCAGGTGTTATTGCATCTTCAGACTTTCGATGAGCTATTTAAGCTGCGTTTCTTTAAGACCGATAAATCATTAACACAAACAAATCATTTGAGACTGAAGCGGCAGCCAAGAAACGAAGAAAGCGAAGAAAGTAAATCTGCGCAGGAAGCGAAAAAGCACTTTCGAGGTGCCCATGAGCACCTGGAAAGTCATTCAGCCGTGGCTCAGTCTTCATTATATTCCTCACAGTGACTGTTACATTGTTCACTTTGTGTGTCGTCACCTTGTGCATGTACAGTTGCATTCTGGGAACTCCTGTTTAGCCTTTTCTCATGGCTGAAAAGGAAACGACCGCCGTGCACTGAAGTGTTTTCTTCATTCACTCTTACAGAAAGCAGCATGACGGCTTTGTTGGCTATTCTTCATCTTGCCTCTTGTTGACCTCGCTGTCAGCAGTCTCTGCCGGCAGCAAACACTGGTCGGACAGAACGCAGGCTGACCAATCAGCAGTGACGTGCGTCGGCTTTGAAACATAGCATGAAATCATTGTCAGCTTACGGGACCATTTTACGACATTCTGCCAAGTTATTAACAGCAGAAAGCTGCAGGTTTGATTGGAGCAGGAATACAAATGATTCACTTTAAGCTGAAGGCACAATACGCGGGCAACATTTCAAGGAAGCTTTCTGCAGGAGAAACTGCAAAATTGCTGATTAGCATCCGAAGGATAATGATAAATCACGCTGGCTGAGCGTCGCTCCTCCATGTGTTGACTCTCGTCCAGATGTCTGAGTATACTTTGATTACATATCCACTTCTCGCTGCCAACATAATTCAGCTTCAGTCGCCGGGGCCGAGGCAGAGACATGGAAGGCTGCTCCGTAGGTGTCTCGAGCTGTCTCCAGCTCGCCGTGCTTTCTTTATGAGTCACAACGTCTCGCTCTCTGGAAACGTTTCAGTAACTTCTTCGGTTTCTGGCAGGAATGAAATGCCAGAGTGTATCTTCAGAGCTGTAAAATGCTGGACAACAAAAATGTTTTTCTCTCTGTTGAAAGAGACCAGAACGGCTCTCAGGAGAACTTCTCCCTGCGTCACACTGTGAGGAGCAGCAGGTTGCTTGTTGGCATGTTTTTCTGCATTTGGCCGCGCTGCTGATGAGTCCTTTACGCGCCTCGGTCGCGTGAACTGCGGCGGATTGTTTTCAACACGGGCTGAGCTCTGAATCATCGTCATCTCATCACACTTTGTGTCTGCACAGGTCAGACGGCGTTCTTGTTAGCAAGATGTGAATCCTTCTGCTGTCTGGTTGGCTGGTTGCTGAACACCAAAGGCCGACTGCAGTCATCTGTCATGTGGGATGATGAAAGATGGAGAGGTTATTCAAATCCAAAAATCAGGCATTTTCCATCCAAAAGCGGCCGTGGAGCGGCCTGCAGAGCGCTCGCTGACGGGGTCCTGTTCAAATCTTTAGCAGCAGTACGTCCTTGGCATCGTTACCTCCACATCTGCCGCCTGTGAGACGAGCGAGCGCGTCGGGCTGAATGTTAACTGCCTTCACATTCAGTTTTCAACGCGTCTGTGAGAGCGGGTCACATCTCAGTCTGCGGTCGTATTGTATTTGGAGTAAATCCAAAGAGTGAGAGTTAGCTGAGTTTTCTTCATGTGTCTCTTGTGGGAGTTTAATTTTAAAGACTCTGAGAGCAATATCCCACAAAGACTCCCAGCATGCCGAGGAACACCTGCGGTTTTTATGGATGCAGCAGCGAAGGTTTGATGCTGAAGATGTTCAGTCGTTCTAGATGCTGGTTTCATGAAGAACGTTTCAGCTCTCAGGTGTCACTCAGTGACTTCAGCGCTCTTTTCTGAATGTCAGACTTTTTAATTTGATTGTAACTGATTCTAATTTAATAAGCGATTGGTTTGTCTGTGCAGAATGTGGCCTGCCTCCCTCAGACGTCTCTCCTCTTATGGCTTCTTTCTGAGCTTCAGGTTTTTTATTTTCTGATATATGAGGATTAAAAAAATGCATATAAAGACGATGGAGGTGTGATTTAAGTTTGTATCAACTTACAGATTGAAAGAACTTTACCAAGAAATATATTGGTCTGTGTTAGAAGATTCACAAATTTACATCAAATTGGATTTGGTAATTGCAGCTCACATACGGCATCATTATTTTAGAAATCACGTTAAATTGAGCATAATCAATCACGAAAATTGACTCAAAAACAATTCAGTAACTAAATTTTATGCAGTATGTGTTCATACTGCCAGAAAGACACATTTTATTTTATCTCCCATTAATGTCAAAGAGATATTTGCCTTCAGCCGTTTCAGTCATATTTCAGTCAGAGTTCATATTTGATCTCCCTCTTTCTGGCTTTTGAATGTGGTTAATTATCATGTGGGTGATTTTCTTTCTTTTTTTTTAGAGGGCTGGTTCTTTGAGTGCAGAGGGACAGAAGCAGAGATTCATGTTGAAATAAGGTTAGAGTGTCAGATTGAGACTCACACCCCGCCGGCAGTTTCATTAAACAGAGTTATCAAACCACAGACAAAGAAATCCAGACAGAGACAACAGCGAGACGAGGAGACACCGTCGGCTATATCATTAAGACCCGAGTTATAAAAAGTTGATAATTAAAGACAGGTCTCAGAGGACGGGGGGAGATAATTGGCTTTCTCAGCCACGACACTTCGACCCACTTTGTTACCAATAGCTTAATAAGGCACAGAGTCAGATGGAGAAATCACAAAATAACATCTTTCTTGCGACTTGGAGAAGATTCCATTAATAGGTGAGCGTGTGTGTGCGTGTGTATGCGTGTGTGTGCGTGTGTATGCGTGTGTGTGTGTGTGTGTGTGTGTGTGTGTGTGTGTGTGTGTGTGTGTGTGTGTGTGTGCTGGCTTCACACCATGATCCAGGTTGCGCTCCTGAACAAAAAGCAGGTGGTTTTCTTTCATTTAGAACAAAAAGCTCAACAGTCAAACTGTCCAAACCTAATTTGTTAAAATAAAATGTAATATTTTCCGTAATGTTTTAATTAACTGCTAAAAGCTCAACTCGGACATGCATGAATGGAGAAGTCAGCACTGAAGTGGAGCTAATAATCAGGGCTTTTATGCAGAGACAACTGAGAAATTATTAGTGCAGCTATTAAAACCTGATAAACAAGACGAGCTCAGTGTATTTGAAAAGCTTTGATCAGCTTTGGTTTGTGGTGTTTTTAAGATTCTCAGTGAAAAACAGACATTACGGAAAAACTGCAGGTGGAGGCAGAAAATAAGTAGCGACGGAACAAAGAGGAGAAAATAATAGAGGAAGGATGGGAAAAGGAAAAAGTGACAGAGGAAGGGCAAAGAGTCGCACAGGAAATGAAATCTGACGTGGACGCTTGTTATTAACAGTCAGAGTTCACTGAACTCTCCTACAGTTCAGCCGCTCACCTCTGCTCCCCCTGAGCGTGTGTGTGTGTGTGTGTGTGTGTGTGTGTGTGTGACAGAGATTAGTCCACATGCATGTCTGTGTAAATGAGTCCGGTGTGTGTGGCTCTGTGTGTGTGTGTGTGTGTGTGTGTGTGTGTGTGTGTGTGTGTGTGTGTGTGTGTCCTGAGAAAAGACAATAATGGCCTCTCAATGTGACCTCCCGCCCCCTCACACACATACACACACCAAGTTAATTGAAAAAGCGACAAGATGTGTCTATTGTGTGTGTGTGTGTGTGTGTGTGTGTGTGTGTGTGTGTGTGTGTGTGTGTGTGTGTGTGTGTGTGTGTGTGTGTGTGTGTGTGCGTGTGTGTCGTATGGGCTTGTGTGGACATTGTGTTCGTGACTAAATTTGATTGCCCACTGTTTGTGTGTTTGTGTGTGTGTGTGTGTGTGTGTGAGTGTGTGTGCTCAATGTAGTTTTTATCATTGCTTGTGTGTATTTGTGTGTGCGTGTCAGTCAAGGTTAAAGTATTTAAGTTAATTAATTGAAAAACTTTTCATCTTAAGATGCTGGTTAAGCAGTTTGATCCGCTGACCGCATCACCTGCGTATTCACACACCCGAGCACTCAGCAAGTACATTTCATCAAGTATTGCAATTAACTACAATTTTGAGGTACATGTACTTTGCATGAGTATATCCATTTCATGCTACTTTCTACCCCGACTCCTCTGCATGTATTTGACACCTTTAGTTACTTTGCTGATTAACATTATTTATACAACATATAAACCAACGAACGCATTAAGGTCTATTATTATAGGCCCTAAGATGAGCTGCTGATGGATGGATGGATGGATGGATGGATGGATGGATGGATGGATGGATGGATGGATGGATGGATGGATGGATGGATGGATGGATGGACATCCCACCCGATAGTCTATAAAGTCATTAAAACACACATTAATGCATGAATAATTATGATTCAGTAATATAATACTGTTTGAAATAGGCTGCATGAATTCTGCATGGTGCTTCGAAGGACTTTTACTTGTAATGAAGTATTTTCACTGTATGGTACTGTTTCTTTTACCTGAGTAAAAGAAGAAATAGACACTTTCTCGTTGATTGGATGCTAAGCTACATAATGTGAGGATGAAATGTGTATGTTGTGATCACGTCGCTAATGGGGACGATTACACAAACATATCCAGCCTCCACCATGCAGGTGACAGTATGTCATGGTATGTTTCTTCACTTTCGCTGGTTTTTAATAATAAGACATAAGAGACTAATTAGCACGTCTTTGCCACTAATTCCTCCTCAGCATTAAGGCAACATGCAGTAAATTACCACACCGCATTTCTCTCAATGATTCACAGTTTCTGCTGTTCATTTCTGTTTCAATAATTATTTCTAAGATGAGAGTTGGCGTTATTTCCCGTTTACCTCACCTGAGCGACTCGCCTTCTCTCCGTGACGTCTGTATGTGGAGTAAAAGTCAAGCAAATGAAACTTCGTTGCACCTCAGATTTTTTTTTTTCTGTCACTTTCATTCCGTTTTTCATTTCTTTCTTCCTGTCTGGTTAACACTAAGGTGGAACATTGTTAATTTACAATCTGCATGTGTTCATCAAGGAGAAAACATCTGAAACTGGTGACTATTGTTAGCGCCTTTAGGCTAACGGTGCAGAATCAGTGCTGAGAGGAAGAACGTCTCGCTGATGTTTGTCTTGATTCTTGTTAACAGTGTCTCCTTCTTTGGAAAAGAGACATTTAAATATTACATCTGTTTTTCATCTAATAGTCTAACCACATGTCTCTTGTCTCCGACATCATTTAACTCAAATTTCTCATTTTACATTTGAGCGCTGAAGCTACCATCTACCGTTTGGCTGCAGGTCTGTGAAACACTAAAGATGTGTAAGAGTTTCAAAACCTGACGTGATCTTGGTCTCGTGTATCGTCCGCTGGGTGAAGCGAACACGCCGCTCAGCTGCTCTGTCAGACATGCAGCTTGTGTTTAATGCACAGCCTGACAAAGAGCGGAGGATTTGTTGCTTTTCATTGTTTTATTAACAGCTTAAGAAGACAATGTCATCCAGCACTGTAACACTGAATGCTTTACTGGATGCTTCTGCAGCACATTAGAGGTGTTACAGGAAGCAGATACCTTGAAGGGCTGCTGGGGGATTCAGTGAAATGAAAATATCAGACGTTAAATATCACTTCTGTTCTTCTGTTCTCGATTCTTGAAACCTGAATCGAAGGTGTGCTGAGGAAGATGCTGCCTGTTGTAAACACAAACACACACATCCTGGTTCAGGACTCATCAGGCTCAAAACATTTTAAAGTTCAGTTTGTGAGAAGCAGCTCAGTTTTCCATGCGTTTGTGTGTGTGTGTGTGTGTGCGTGTGTGTGTGTGCGTGTGTGTGTGTGTGTGTGTGTGTGTTCAGGTCAGCGCTGCGATGTATTTTTAGCGCCGGCGGGCAACCATCAATAACCCAGACGTTTTAAGTCAGTCTTCACCAATCTATCAGGCTCGCGTGCTGCCCAGGGCTCGATCCCACGATCCCCTCATTTGTCTTGCCACGTTTCCTGCTCTGACAGTCTGCCAGCCCCCGCCTAAGCACACACACACGAACACAGTCGCAGGTTCACAATAACTCGTGTGAAACTCAGGTGAAGGCTAAAGCTCACTGACAACACTTAGCTTTGGATTAGCATGAATGCAAATTTGACTTCTCTGTCCCCGTCATGGTATAACATGTAAAGACTTCTTCATATGTTCTCTTCTATTAAATCTCCTGCATATCATGTTTGCCTGTTCGTCCTCAGGCAAACGCGGCCCCATCCTCAGTGTATAAGCTAACGTCTGTATGCAGGCAGCGTGTTTCAGCATGTGTCTGTGGAGCTGTGTTTCTATTGACTTGACCAGCTGCCAGTTGGCTTCATGTGTGTTCAATCAAGCGCTCGATGATGAGCAGGTGCACCTGAAGCGTCACCCACGTGCAGGTTGATCCATCATGCACGCCTCATTTTGCACTGAGGAGAGTGTGATGTGGTGTCAAACCAGGGGAGGTGAGAACAGTGAAGAAAGAGTCGTATGAGGGCCCAGATCCTCCATTTTCCATCTCCAGGGTGGTACTGTAGGCTGTTGTGTGCTCTGTAGCTTCTTGGCAGGTTTTTCTTGTGGACCACAGCTTCTCAGGTTGGCCAGAGGCTGAGCTGAGGGGAAGGGGAATGGATCAGGTGGTACAGTAAGAGGTGAATATATGGGCAGAAATGGGACGTTGTCAGGGCATGGTCTCTGTTCCTGGTCTCTGTTCCTGGTCTCTGCTCCTGGTCTCTGCTCTCTGCTCTCTGCTCCTGGTCTCTGCTCTCTGCTCCTGGTCTCTGTTCCTGGTCTCTGCTCCTGGTCTCTGCTCCTGGTCTCTGCTCCTGATCTCTGTTCCTGGTCTCTGCTCCTGGTCTCTGCTCCTGGTCTCTGCTCTCTGCTCCTGGTCTCTGCTCCTGATCTCTGCTCTCTGCTCTCTGCTCCTGGTCTCTGCTCTCTGCTCCTGGTCTCTGCTCTCTGCTCCTGGTCTCTGTTCCTGGTCTCTGCTCCTGGTCTCTGCTCTCTGCTCCTGGTCTCTGCTCCTGGCCCCTGGTCTCTGCTCCTGGTCTCTGCTCCTGGTCTCTGCTCTCTGCTCCTGGTCTCTGCTCCTGGTCCCTGGTCTCTGCTCCTGGTCTCTGGTCTCTGCTCCTGCTCCTGCTCCCTGTTCCTGCTCTCTGCTCCTGGTCTCTGCTCCTGGTCTCTGCTCCTGGTCTCTGTTCCTGGTCTCTGCTCCTGGTCTCTGCTCCTGGTCTCTGCTCCTGGTCCCTGCTCTCTGCTCCTGGTCTCTGCTCCTGGTCTCTGCTCCTGGTCCCTGCTCTCTGCTCCTGGTCTCTGCTCCTGGTCTCTGCTCCTGGTCCCTGGTCCCTGCTCTCTGCTCCTGGTCTCTGCTCCTGGTCTCCGCTCCTGGTCTCTGCTCCTGGTCTCTGTTCCTGGTCTCTGCTCCTGGTCCCTGCTCTCTGCTCCTGGTCTCTGCTCCTGGTCTCTGCTCCTGGTCTCTGCTCCTGGTCTCCGCTCCTGGTCTCTGCTCCTGGTCTCTGCTCCTGGTCTCTGCTCCTGGTCTCCGCTCCTGGTCTCTGCTCCTGGTCCCTGGTCCCTGCTCTCTGCTCCTGGTCTCTGTTCCTGGTCTCCGCTCCTGGTCTCTGCTCCTGGTCCCTGGTCTCTGCTCTCTGCTCCTGCTTTCTGTTAGTTATAAAACTTTGTTGAAGTCGGGGAGAAAAATCACAAAAATTGTTAAACTGCAGAATGTGTCTGTTGCAGATCGTGTTTTTACCATTTCAAATAAAATATTCTGCGTAGAAAAACAGTTTGAAAAGAAAGTCCTGAACCTTTGCAGCAGACCTTCTATTTCTTTCCTTCGTTTTATTTCTTTTTTCTCATTCGGCTTTTACTGACACATAAACAAGAAACTGGAAAGCGCTGCGACATCCCCCCCAGGACATCACACTGAACAACAAACACAGACACCCATGCATCCACATATCTGCATGCATTCATACGTACACAGACCCGCTCAGAGCAGAGCAGGACAATGTGTTCCTGAGCATATCAAAGCTGAGACACACAAGCAGTGGAAAACATGGTGAAATCAAGAGGGTGTTTGGCAACTAAATGAAATGTTCGCTCTCGCATTCATCATGGATGCAACAAACGGTGGGATGCTGAATTGATTTCTGGCCTCACATTTCCATTTCTCCCAACAAGAAGGTGGATTTAATCATGTGAGCCAAAACGCAGGGAAGCCATCAACTCTTAAAAGGGCCGACTGGAGCAGGTAAATAAGGGATGAAACTTCCACTTTTCTTCTGCAATTAGAGACCTATGATGAAATGTGTAGATACAGCTTACAAAGACGCCTACGTGACACCGTAATCCCCCCCCCCCTTTGCTGCCTGTGTATGTCTGACATCTGAGAACAGCTGGTGGGTTTGAGCTTCCATTAAAGCTAAAGTAAACTTTCACAAGCGCTGCATCCTGAGTTATGAGTCTGAGGGACTTTTAGCTTAGTATTGGTGCTTGAATCAGCACACACCTGATATGTCCAGTGTACATTTTCCCAGAAGGTTGCCATTGATCATGTGCGCCAAAGTGCACAGCAGCAACCATGAGAAGACTTTGTGAATTTAACCAATGATGAAGATCAAATATTGGAGGCTCACTCTTCATGAATACTAAATGCCAAACTAAAGAGGCACAAAACAACACGTGCTGGAAATATTCATTGGAGAGAGGAACATCCAAGCTTCTGCTGGAAACAATGTAAAAATTACACTTTAGCTAATTGATCCCAGAGGGAAGATTCACTTGTTTTCACTGCAGATCTTTACTGGATCTTCTGACTTTTCTGGCCTACAGACTCCAAAGTCAACCGAACCACAATTGTAGAACTGGAGCTTGAAACTTTTGATACTCATGAGAGCATTTGATCTAACTATCTTGCTGATCGTTATGCGTATCATTACAAGCACAAAAGGCAGAGATCTCCATAATTCATTATAAGCCGGGAGTAAGACAGCTGTGTGTGTTCACCGGCGCTGATAGGTGCACCCAAAGCACAGAGCTTTGAAGACTGAAGCTCACATGTGCAACCTCACTTTTCCTTGGGATTTATTCATAAAGAGATGTGATTTATTTGGGTCTAGCATAGGATGTGCACATGTGAGCAACTGATGCACACAACCAACACAATATCTTCATGTAAAGGAAACCCACTGCCACCTAATTCGCATTGGTTCAACCTGTTAAATCACCATCACGACAAAAGGCTGCGGCTACGTGGAAAGGCAGTCCATCACTGTAATGAAGACTTTTTTTTTGGTAGCTGCGTGAAATTGGATTTAGACCTGAAAACGCCCGTGTTCACAGATATGAATCTGCTCTGCAGGTTGTTTCATCGCACGCGTCTTCCTGCCGCCTTAACAACATTTATTAGGTTGCATCAAAAGCTGAGGCCAGTGTTGGCCCGCTGGTCTGTACACACAGAGGCCCTGTGAAACATTTTCCATTTGGTTTGTCGATTCATTTCATTGCAGACAACCTGCAAAAAGTACAGAGGTGACAGATGGAACAAAGTCAACCTGTAAACAAACAAGATAAAAACATTTGCTGTCATAAATTTCAATAAATTGCAGATGCCTGGCTGACTGTGCCGGTACATGGACTGAACTGGCTGTGTTCCTCTCATGAGACGCCCGTACACACTTTCATACCTGCATGCATATATTAGCACAAAAACATTCATTCAATTAGAGAAAAGTCCCAGCTTGTTTATATGCAAGTACAGCTGCACGCACACACACACACACACACGCACACTCACGCACACACACACAGGCAAATGGTTTCAATAATGTAAATTGTGCAATTGTGTTAATTTATCACTGCTGTACACTGGAGGGTGTGTGTGTGTGTGTGTGTGTGTGTGTGTGTGTGAGCACAGTAGCTCTGATTAGACAAATAGAGATCAATGGATCGGCTCAGCTGGGAAAGAGTGAGGGAGGAACAGAGGAGGGAGAATGAGTGGTGAGCTGGCCAGGACGACACAGGAGATGATGAGAGAGGAGGTTCAAAGAGGATTTCATGCTCCATGTTGCACCAGAAAGAGCTAAAAAAAAACAAAAAACCCGAATTCTTCCCATGTCACAAAGCTACGGCAAGCCGGGCAGTTAAAAGACTTATTTCCACGACTGTTGGTTGGTAGCTGAGGTTCAGCTAAACTGCTTGATTCCTCTCCTTCTCCACTGCACTGTTTCACATAAACAGGTTTGTCCTTGTGGCAGCGGCTACTTCAGTAGTTTCATTTGTGGAACAATGAAATGAAGAGGAACGATAAGGCGGAGCTTTACGCACCCGGGGGGAAAGTTGTTCAGCACGGCAAAGAGGGGAAATCTAAAATATACACAATGCCAAAACGTAAACAGTGTCAAAGTAAAGATCCTGAGAATACAAACAGGTGAACAGTACGGATGGATCTCGGTAGGTTGCTGTCTATGCTTTTCATGAGGCTGAGCAGGATTTTACAAAATCACAGTGACGGTTCGTCACAGCTAATATGACTTTTCCTGAGTCTGCGTGAACGGTCTGGTCGGCCTGACATCACTTCCTGTCCAGCTGGAAGAAAAGGAACCACAGGAAGAAAATTCACGTCAGCATTCAAAAGAACCAAAAGTCTGCGCGGAGGATAAGCTCCTGAGAGGGTTTTATTTCACTAATTTAACGCTCTGCCTCTGAAGAATGAGGGAGGACTGCAGCGCTGCGACAGGCTCTGTTCATCGGTCAGCAATGGCGTCGAGAGGCAGCAGAAAAACAGCAGCTGGAGCCAAAATATCTTCACATCCAACTCATGAATCAAAGGTTTGTTTTGAGCTGGCGACAGAGAAGCAGAAAGACGAACCACACAATCAAACATCTTAGAGAAGCTTGAATTCAGAAGGTGTATGGTTGTATTTTCTCTCAACTCTTTACTGCTTCCAGCTTTACCGAGCGCCTGACAGGTTCACTCCTTCCTTTTTTCTGCCTTTCACAATAAAAGCCTGAGACATATACACTGCAAACGGCTTACCAGTGGGCAGTAAAGTCAGGCAGAACATTTCACTGGCAGGCAACTCAATGAAACAGCGTATTTTGTTTGTTTCTTAGACTAATAAATAGCAAACTGCATGAATATAATCGCTGCAATCACTGGTTGTTGGGCAGATGGTGGTCTTTTGGACATTTTTAGCATATCACCCAACCCCATCTCCTAACTGGACATGGACTCATTTTACCTCCTACAGGTGTCTGTACTTCCTTCAGTCAGACTCATGTGGTTTCACCCACCAATCTGTCTTCACAGCAACTGTGTTAAAGTCACACTTTGTCACCTACAGGAAATACAAAGCAGAAGGCTGTCGACAAGTCTAAAAGTAGATCATCACAGTAAAGCAGGAAGTAACTGAACTCTGATCAAACAACAAAGAATCCAACAAGAGGAGCAAATCAACAGGACGTCTGAACAAGCTCTCGGTCTCTCATCCTGCATATAGTGCAATCAAACTCTATTCAGCACCCAATCAATATATTTTTCTTTCTCAGGAGGTGTTTATTGGCCGTATTCAACCAGGATCTACGGAAATGCTCACAAGACAAAGAAGATGCTTACGTCAAGGATCACGAGAGGAGGATGGGAGGCCATGCAAATATTAGAGCCACAGAGATGGAGGAGGTGCAGCAGAGACAAACGTTGAAGAGATGAAGAGCAGTTTGGATGTGTTGATGCTTAAAAATCAGTGATGAAGGAACAGGAAGCCGGACCCTCCTGGAAACTGCCCCTGAGCTGGAGGCATTTATCTCCCAACTGCAGAAAAATACTGCGACACTCAGGCTGAATCACAGAAAGATGATATCACCGTTAAGTGTTGTGCGTGGGCCAACACACACACACACACACACAAGTTGTGTTCATATCACTTGTGGGGACATTACATAGACTTACATTCATTTCCTGGAGCCTTACCCTTACCCTAACCCTAACCATAACCACTATCTGCCTATTCCTAACCCTCTACCTAACCTAACCTTACCTAACCTGCAACCCTATCCTCAGTCTGCACCCTGAAATTTAATGATTTACTTTAAGGGGACCTGCATTTTGTCCCCATAAGGGAGGTCAGTCCCCACAATGTGACTGTGGAAACAGATTTTTGTCCCCACAACGTGATAAATACCACACACACACACACACACACACACACACACACACACACACACACAGTCTGCACAGTTTTCTTGTCTTGTTATTTATTTTGCTCTGTATCGAGGCCATACATATCCCAGGAATCTCTCAGAGTACAGCAAAAGCATGACCACAGTGCCCTGGAATTAAACACTGGCAATTCATCAAAATAATTTTCTTTTGCCTCTCTCTCTCTCTCTCTCTCTCTCTCTCTCTCTCTCTCTCTCTCTCTCTCTCTCTCTAATGCCAGTGGTCCACCCAGAGACCCGTCTGCAGACACTCTTTACTTCTCGCCTCTTTCCTATTCTCTTCCTGTCTGCCTGTTTACTCTTTCTCCTCCCTCTCTTCCTCTGAGGGGTTATCGTAGGATCTGACCTTAAAAGCGGCTCTCCTGCAAGAAAAGTGTGTGAGGTGCGTGACGGCATTGCAGCTTTCCTCACCTGTTCATTGTCTGTCACCTGCAGCTCTGTTTGTCGTTCTCTCTCTCTGAGCAAACAAGCAACTGATCAGGAATGATTCGAACATCGCAAAGAGAGTTAATATGCTTTGATTAACTTCCTAAAGAAGAATTCTACATCCAACCCTTTTTATGTATTTTTATGTGAAACGGTGAAATTAGCAAAGAGAGAAGCAGCATTTTCCAGCTGCGACAAGGCCTTGTGAAGATTGTATCAGGACACATGAATTAAACCCCTTTCAGCACACCCTTTTTGAACACTGCAGCGTCACTGTGAGGACCATACCTCTGAGTGCAGTCGCTGGGGCTAAGCTAGCTGTGGATGGTCAGTGAAAACCTCCAAACCGTCGTGCGGCTGCTTGTTAAACCACAACATGTCGTTTTCTCTTTTTACATGCGTTAAACACCGAGGATGCAACATGCTGCGGCCGCTTTGGAGCTGCTGAAAGGCACCTTTGATGGAGTCGAGCTTAGTATTGCACAGTTATGTAGCGAGTCATGTCTGTAAAGCAGTAAAGCTGATTGCTTTGTTAATGAGCAGAATGTAGTGAGTGATTGATTCCAGCTTTCTGGAAACTTGCTCGGTGCCGGATAGCAGATACATGAAGGAGAGGAAGGATTTCAGGGTGTGATCGATGTCAATCGAGACAACTTGTAACCTGTTTACGTCCTCACCTTTCTTCATTCACATCCACGCGCTGTGGTTCCACCTATGCAGGTGTTTCAGTGAAGCTGCCTCATTAGACCTCGTCTCTGGACTGTCCAGGTGTGGGTTTATCTCACTGTCACTCCTATCAGGACAGAGTTTGGGGACGTCATGTACTCTAATTATCAGCATTCATCCACTCAGTTGGCCTGAGGAGAGGTCTAATCTCATGAAAACTTCAGTGGGTGTGCAGGGCTTTAACATAACAACAGGACGTGGGTAATACAGTAAAGGTAATATGTTAAAGGATGATCTTCGTCATCGGATGTGAAGCGCCTCCTCATCCCGAGATTCCACCCGACGCGAAGGCAAAGTGGTTTTGTTCTGTCCTCCACGCAGCTGCAAACCCCACCAGGCGCGTTTCAGAAGCAAAGCGTTTTGTTAACTTGCTCAGATTTTGCTGACTTGGTCGTTTTTCCTCGATATTTGTGCTTCTAACATGAGTAAGTAGGTTTCACAGTTAAACGTTTTCTTGTTTGGTCTGTTTTAATTGCGTTGATTGTTGATGTATGATCAGGAGTCTGCACAGGGTGTTTTATTTTGAAAACAGATTCTCTACACCGTTCCTGTGTCTGACTTCCTGCCTGGCTGGAGCGGCTCTGTGCAAACTGACGCGTCGTCCATCAAAAATGGTGTTGTGGATGGACCGTGTCTTTCTTTAGCTGTCCACTGGCTGCTGAATTGGCACTTTTCCATTTGGTGCGATGACAGTTAGGAACAGACCGAAATGAACAGAAGACGCCTTCATAGCACCTCAGTTCACCTTTAGCTTAGATGCTAAGGATGTGCTTGGTTCTGGGCAAACACAATTTGACATTAATCACTGCAGCTTTTTGTCTGCTGCCCAATCAGAGGAGGAAACTTCTGGTTTTTAACACCAAGAATCTGTCGGACGGAGTCACAGGTCAAGCAGGAGGAAAAGCAAACAAAGTCGAAAACGCAATTTTTCCGACTTTCCGAGTCCTGCAGTTTTATCTGGTAAAGAGATGATTAGATATCTCGGGGCTGAAATGAGTCTTTCTTGCCACTTTTTGGCCCTGCTTGCATCATCAAGCACAGGATTTCAGAGATGAATAAAACCTTCCTGCTGGATACAGCCAGCGCTGACAATCGCAGTGGTGTACATACTAATACAAATACACAGAGATAAAGTTGAGACGTGTTTTTTGTAAGTGTTTCCAGTGTGCAGCGGATCAGCCTGTAGCAGAGTCTCTGTGCTCTTTCTCCTGTGCTACAGATGAGCTTTTGTCAGATGAGCTCTTTCTGTGACAGGTGTTATGCTCTGATGCGTCATCCATCAGAATAATCCTGTCTGAGACGCAGGGAAATGTAGAATCGCTTGGGAGCTACACCAAACAGAGATACTCCTTAAAATATAGATTAAAACATAGAGAAAGTGTAACAACCTGCCCTTATTTCCCACCTCCTTCCTCTCCTCCCTCCTCACCTCTTTCTTTCTTTGCCTCATCTGACTTTTTCGTTTGTTCCTGTAATCCAGCGAGGATCAAGAAAAATATGGCTTCCTGTGAATTATGGAAACTCTTCCACCTTTTATCAACCCTCCTGTCACTTGAGCCCCGCTGTCCTCCCTTGCCTTCGCTGCTCTCGTCCATAAGGAGGACAAAGACAAGAAACACACAGGAAAGCTGTGGAAAACAAAAAAAATTCCTCCCTCCTCCTCCTCCTCCTCCTCCCTGATCTGTTTCTTGATGTCTTAAGCTGAAGAAGCTCCTCTAACAAGGTGAAAAATGATGATTTGAGGGAGTCTCCCTGTAACATATGGAAAGAAGTTTCCTGAGAGAAATGTCCGTCATTAAGACTTTAACCTACCGCTGGCTCAGAGGCCCCTCGCTGCTGACCTAGCTCTGTGTGTGTGTGCGTGTGTGCACGTGTGTGTGCGTGTGTGTGCGTGGGAGAGACCTAGTTGTCGGATGATGCCCCGCCGCACTCCGACATCCTCATATATCACTCAGTCTGATGCAACTCTCACACTCAAACACACACACCTTCTCATCCGTGTGCACAAGTTCAAAGAGGAGCGATCGCCTTCCTTCTCACACACACACACACACACACACACACACAGGCATTAAACACACACACAGGCGGACAGAGGCCGAGCCGAAAGTCAGGAATCATGTGGTTTAATTAATTACCGTCTAAAAGTGACCAAGGTCAGAGCGCCGCTCAGCTGGAGAACTTTCCAGAGGTTATGGCCTTTCCATCCGACTCTTCTGAAGCTGTCAGCTGTCTGGGAAGGTGAAGAGCACCTTAAAGCGTCGGCTGGTACGTGCATATGGAGCCAACTGTTGAACCACTGCGAGGCTTTCAAAGCCCTCATAATGTGCTGCTCTCAAGCCTCGTGTGTGCCTTCGCCAATAACAACAAATGCATGTGGGTAACGGCTGGTTTAAAGTCGAATAATGGGGTTTATTTGAGCTCATTGTTACAGTACGCGTCAGACTCCATTTATTAAATTGTAATGCTAAATGTAATTGCAAAAATCGAACAAATAATGGCTTTGGATGTGGAGGTTGTGAGTCAGACTGTAAATGTTTCAGTCATTTCAAGCAGAGGCTTTGATTTAGGGACTAGCTAGCCTATTAGATTGATTATGTTTCAAGACCTAATTAGGTGATGCTATGAGATTAGCCCAAGCACTGTCAAACGTGAAAAATGGAAAAACGATAGTGAAATGTCAAGGCTGCTGAACCTTGCTCGAGCATTTGCCAGAGTTTGATCTCAGCGGCTCTTGGCATCGGGTGTTGATGTCCATTGACTGTGTTTTATTTTGTCGTGTGTAATTGAGTCGCAGGCTCAGGTTAACGCTCAGGTCCAGACGGGTGCAACACATTTAATTACAGGGCTTACCTGCAAAACGTTGTCAGTCAGCAGCGCTGTTTGTCTGTCGTGCTTGACTGTGGACTGCATGTCATAAGTTTAACATGAGCAACAGCTTTGCTTTGAGCTCCTCAAATGTCTTGTTATTGCAAAAAATGTAGCCATTTAAATCTCTGCTAGAAAGTCGCTTGTCATTTAGCAAATTTCTATTGCTTATATTTGTTTGTAAAATAAAACTGAACAGAGCAGTTAACACACTCATTAGCCTGCGACTGACCTATACTAGCTGATAATCACTTCTGCTAATCACCAGTGCTAACCATGAATGCTAGTTGCTAAACAACTACATTAGCTTGTGAACCGCTAATGCTAATTGCTAGCAACTCCAATGCATACACACATCCCAGCCTTGCACGTTAACTCAATAACGTTAACTAATGTAATTTTATTTAATTTTCAGTACTTTTACCTGCATGTGCAAAATATATTAATGAGAAAAGAGAGCAACACTGTTCTGGCTTCTGATAAGCATTTAAAGGCCAGTGTGGAGCATTTAGTAGCATCTAATGGTGAGGTTATAGATTGCAACCAACTGAATAATCCTCGCAAAAAACGTAAAAGATGTTCTGTAGAGTCGGTTTTTGGGCCACTGTAGAAACATGGCGGGCTCAGTGGAAGAGGACCCGCTCTGTCTGCAGATACAAAGACAAAGCAAACATGATGATTGTTAGTTAGATCCTACACACTGGCCCTTTAAGTGTTCAGTCTACGTGCTATACTGTAATATTCTTAATAAATGCATTATGCAGTCGGTCTTATGGGACTGTGAAGGAAACTAATTCCACACACACATCATCATTTCAAGCTTATCCAACTTCCACCTGTCAGACACCTGACAGTTGGCTGGAAATGAGGGACTCCACATGTAAATCCACAAATCAACAAAATGTATCACATAAGTCTTGTAGTTTTGAGTCACTTTAATGTGCAAATGTTTCATATTATACGTTTAAATATTATGCTGAAAAGAAAAGCAAGCAGTAAGGACTAACTTTAGATTATTTCACTGTGTTGTTGTGCAGAATTGTCTCTGATAACTTCAGCTGGAGAATCATTGCTTCAAAGTCTCGCTCTTTAACGTTGTCAGCGTCATCAATCCAGTAAATCAAAGCGCCTTTCTTCTCTTGCATGACTAATAATTATCTAATGGCAGGCAGGAAGATTACTAGTCAGAGTTCAAGTGTTTGAGACCCGGCAGAAGAAAAGCTTCAGTCTGTGGCTGAATAATTTCTCGAGAGGACAGCAATCAGACAAACAGGCAAGCAAACCGCCATTCTGACTTGTGCGCTTTGATTAATTAAACTGCCACGAAGTGATTAAGGTCAGGAAGTTCCCGAGCAAGAGACCCAAAGAGCAAAGAGCGGCGGCTCTGTTTGTGGTACCATCCTGAAGTCTGGGAAAATTTCCACACTGCTGAAAAAGGCTGAAAATTACTTGTAGATTGCGGGAAAATAATGCTTCAATATGGCAATCAGACTATTATATTTAGTTTTAGTTTTGGAAGCGCAAAGCTGGCACTCACACAGAGCCAAGTGGAATATTTCTGATGTTTCTCTGCAGGAGGCTCCTCTAATGCTTTGGGAGTTTAAATAAAGCCGACCTCAGAGGATCCTGCGAGGTTTTTACAGAAAGAGTGCCAGGCAGTGAAATCTAATTATTATCTTGAATTTAACAAGGTCACAGCACTATTCCTGGGTATGAAAGAGTCTGAAAAGTCAAGCGCTGTGCGACAAGGTGCTCAATTTAATTCACTTTCCTATTGTATTTTACTGTATTTTCAAGCTGCAATGCTACAAACTCGCATCTCCGGATGAACATTTTGGGTTTATTCGACCTCAAAATCACTTTTTTAAGAGAGTCCTGGTCAAGATGGCAGCATGACAGACTGAATCGATCAATGTAAGGGAAGACAGTGAAGCATTAAAGGCTTTTAGACGCTTTAAATACACAACGTAGTAAGTAAACATGGAAACAGCTCATAAAATGGACATTCGAATTCAGGCCTTGGTCTCACGGACATGCGGTCGACAAGTTCTTAAAATAAAAAAACAAAAACCTCTAAACTGAATCCACTTTCACCTCACCACCATCCTTTATCATCTAGCCTTCATTGCTAGCACTGGCAGGAGGGCGGAGGCGGGGGCGGAGGCCTTAATGGATGGATGATCGGTGCTTGTCAGATAACATCTTTGCAGCCCAGTACCGGGTCACGGTCCAGTCGTTCAGAATCACTGATTTAAGGTGACCAGTGGGTGTTTCATAGTTTTTTGTAGTTCATTCCAAGCAGATGGAGTTTCCCGCATGAAAGCACTGTATGAACTGGTGGTGCATGGGTGGAGTCCTGTGAGCACAGGCTGTGTTTGACATTGGTGCTGAAAGTTAATGTCAGCAGAGACACGTTGGAAGCTGCTGAAGGAGATGAAAGTGATTAGAAATGTGGCTCCAGTGGATTTGTCCACACGCTGTTAAGGACGGTCGACACACGTTTTGATATTAAGCGTAATTGGTTTCAGCTTTTGAGTCGGAGAACGTGAACGCTCCACGCTGAGCAGTGAAACGGCTGAGGTCGCAGGCACATGTGCATGATCTGAGAAAGCAGGAGTGTCAAAACCGGCATTTAAAGCCGCATTAACCAATATTCTGTGGTAATGAGTGAAAATATGACAAGAAATGTGAAAGCCGAGTCAGTTTATTTTTAGAGCAGGGGCGAAAACAACCAGCAGGCGATCAAGGCGCTCTTACACAGTAAAAGAAGAAGAAAAGAAAAGAAGAAATAAAACAAAGACAATGACAAAAAGCACATTATCACAAACCTGAAAACCACTGAAAGCCAGTTTTTAGGCTGGATTTAAAGCGTTCAAAGGTGGGGGCTGATTGAACATGTAGAGGGAGGCGGTTCCACAAATCTGGATTATCGCCTCTGAAAGAAAACTTTTGCTTAACTTTGCTTAAAACAATTTAAGACCAGGGTCAATTAAAATACAGAGATTCTCAGCGTCGGGTTTGACAGAACAGAGACGCAAGCTGCATGTTCAGCCTCACCTGGAGATCCCGTCTTACTCTCATTTAGGTTTAAGATGTAAAAGCTTGATATCATTTAGGCAGTCAGACAGTGCGTCATGGCCGCCAGACAGGGCTAGTTTACAGTGATGAGCCAAAGACTGGGCAGCTGTGAAGCTTCACTGGACTCCTCAGTCTTCCTGTTCTTACTGTTCTGGTCTGCTTGTTTCACCAGCTCACATGAGTGCCAGCCTCTATTTGGCTTTTTTGGGCTCCTCGTAACCTCGTGCTGGCTTCGTCAGGACGAGAATGCTGCTTCATGCTGGTAATATTTTAAACCTCACGAGAGCGACTTTGTTGCTGCGAGATGAAAGCCTTGTGTCTTCAAAGCTGCGTGATGCGCTTTGATTAAACAGCTGCACATACGCTGAGCTTTTTGTTCTCAAAGTAGACGTGTCGCAATCAGAAAATGGAAACGAAACGTGATGTTCTTGGTGGTTTCAAGTGGCAGGGAGACACGACACATGAATAATATTTCTTCTCATAGACAGATAGATAGTTTAAAAGTGCCTTTTTTTCAAACTCAAGGACGTCGCCCAACTACAGCGGGTGGGCTGAACATGCGAAAAACAGCTTGAACGAAGTGATACTGAAGAGCTCGGAGCGGCTCGGGGGGCAGCGACGTCCTGCAAGAACACCAGCTGCTCACACAGATGGGTTCAGAGCGTCGATGGGCAGATCCAGAGCAGGTGAAGCGACGCCAGAATATAACTGTTCAGGAGGCTGAATTAATGTTTGTAGCTCAAAATGTATTTATTACAATTTATGTAGCTGAGCCGGAGATACTGTGTCCTCCTCGTCAACTCCTGGTGCCTACATTACCCACAATGCAACTAAAGTTCAGTTCAGGGATTCAGGTGTTATGCTAGTAGGAGCTAATGTAGCATCAGAGGTGAGGAGTGGGCTGCAGAGGTCTGCTAAGCTCTCTGACTGTCTGCGTGCCGATGCCTTCGGTGAAAGTTAAGATACCTCTTAAGATAAGTGAAAATTTGTCCGTGCATTAAGTTGTTGCAGAGATATTTAAAATTTGGACCAAAGTGACGGAGCGACATCAGCATCCATAAAGTCATCCCACAAGCATCACATCTGTAGGAACAGCATTCTGCAGAAATGGCTCCTGATCAACAGGTGATCGCGTCCTGCTCGCCTTCCTCTGCTTCACTGTGACTGCTGGATGCTGCTGGAGGAGGATTATGTAAGAATTCACCTCTGAGGAAGTTGAAAGGCATCGCCTCAGGTTAGATGACGGGCGACTGAAGCTGGGTTAGCGCTCCGTCGCATGGTTTCCTGCAGATTGCCTCATTATTGGACTTCCTGTTAACCAGCAGCACGCTGAATTGGATTTTAACGCTGTGAACAAAAGAGACGACCTCTTAGCACGTGTTGGCACAAGGTCATTCAAAGAGATTTCATTTGAAATTTAGTGTGATTTCGAGTGTAAACTATGATAAAAGCAGACGCCGTGAGAGCAGTAATACACACTAATTACTGTAAAGTGCGTCCTTTGTATCACACAGCAGCAATAAACAACAAAAAACTAAATTAAAACAAGCTTTAAAAAAAGAGGAAAAGTCGACTCAATTAAACGAAATCTCAGAGCACGGGTTCAATTTACTGTAAAGTCGAGAGTTTTACCAGAGATTAATAATGAATGTTAACTGAGCCTGCACGTATCTAAATTTAGCCACTAACATCTGCTGCAAAATTAATAAGCTTAAAACTGTGTAATAGGCAGTGTTCTCCTGTATTTAACGTGCACATGCGCACACATGTATAATCAGAATATGCATCCTGCAAAAGAACGCACACACAGTTCAGAGAAATCCCTTTAGGTAACTTCTTATGTCGTCTTCTTGTGGTTGTGTTGACGGCCGTCCAGTCATCAGCCTCAGAGTGGGCTCAGGACGCGTGCAGCCAGGTGTATAAACGAGCAAAGGTCGTATGTAATCAGGTTTATTGAACTCAGGTGTCTGACCTCTGAACACATGAGAGGAAATTCAGCCTTTAGGAAACCTCCTCAGAACAGGTAACAATCTGCTGCTGGTTCATTGTGTTTTAGCACTTTCATTTATTTTAACTTCCGTTCCTCGTGGAGGGCTTTGGTGAGATGCACAGGTCGAGGGAACAGGGGAATAAACCTTTTCATGTCAGATATTTGACTTCTCATAGCAGGAAAAGCACAGGTGGAATCAATAACACTGACGAAGGCTCGGCGTCCCGGGAGGCCAGACCACGCTCAGCTCACCAGCTCTGCTATGAATTCATGTCTCTATTTACACCTGTGCTTCCTCCTGCTATTGATGTCAAAATGTCTGTACGAACGTCCTTCTCGCGAGTTTGTTGCATTTGATTTGAAAAGAAAAATGGTTTCTCCAATGCTGCGACTGGTGGTCTCTCTCTGTGTGTGGGTGGGGTTCCTTTTCTGATATGTGCGTATTTCTAGATGTATGTGCTTTTGCTTGAGCCACATTCGTTTAAGGCGGATTCCCACCGAAGCGTCCATGTTTTCTTTAAGACCCTCAGCCAAAAGGGGAAAAACTGACCCTGATGTTTTTCAGAACGTACAGTGCTGTGACGTCAGTAGGAGTTCAGTCAATGAGACATTTTCTATTGATTTTTTCAGACTGAATTCTCGAAGCTTTACGGCCGTTTTACGGCGTTCACACTTGTTTTGGTGGGAGAAATCATCACCTTTTCATGCACAGACCTCACTGATTTAGAGCAGTGCAGCAGGACCTGGAAGAAGAAACTGAAAACAGAAGAAAAAAGAAAACACCTCCACCCCCCCCCCACCCCCCCACCTCCCCATCTCTGTTCACTTGAAGTGAGCTCAACAGTGCGAAAGACAAACAGGAACACTCTGTATTCCTGCGGGACTGCTGATCAGGTCACTGCGTGTGTGTGCGTGTGTGTGTGGTGGACAGAGCACAGCGAGCGTGGATGAAGACGTGTGATCGTCAGCGTGCGCATGTGTGTCATTTGGTGTGTGCGCATACTGTATGTGAGAATTGTTCAGTTGGTGTTGGTGTGTGAGAGGTCAGGGTGAAGCTGACAGGTTGTGCTCTGTGGCAAGGTCACACAGGGAGTGCAGCTGGGATGGATGGATGGATGGATGGATGGATGGATGGATGGATGGATGGATGGATGGATGGATGGATGGATGGATGGATGGAGCTCAGGCGGCAGTGTGTGTGTGTATGTGTGTGTGTGACTTCGCCCGTGGAGTGGAAGACTTTGAAAGACGTGCAGTCGCAGCAGTCGGCAGCGCCACAGAGGAGAGACGCCATGTTGCTCAACACGAGCTAAACCACAGGCGTGTAAACAACCTTTCACCAAAACAAAAATCAGCCTTTCTCCTGGCACTTTTCTCTTTCTATTCTTTTTGAAACCGACCTACAAATGTCAGTGAACCAGCACACGAGCTGATACCGCCGGGTTGGTGTTGCTCTTTCATCGTAATCACGTCACTCCAGGACCTTCACTGCACTGGATCAGTCACGCTGCTTCCACAAAGACCTGGAAAGCACGCAGGTGGGAGAAGTTAGCCTCTCTAACATGCGCTTAACGTCGCCTAAATGGAACCAAGGCAGCATGACCAACGCTGAAACTCGTTGTTTTTGAGCATTGTTTCCTCGTTTAGAATTTGATGGCAGCAACACGTTCCTTAAACGTTGGGACTGGCTCATGTTTACGACTCTGTTGCATCACAACACAAGAAGAACAACTGCTTTAATCCAGAGAAGTGGAGTATTTTCTCATTCTTGCTTGATGTGACCTATGATTCTTCTTCTGTGGAGGAGCAGAGATAAGGTCGGAGTCTGATTCGTTTAAGCTGTTATACAGTAATATCGTAGTTTAAGAGCATCAACGGCAGCTTGAAAAGCAACGTTTCACTGCCTCCAAAGAGCGACGTCACTGCAGCGAGGCGAGAGCTCAAACCACTGGAGGTCAAAATCAAGTCAGTCACTTCAGTTTGCTGGTTCGGTGCTTGATCGTGCACGTGGTTTAGCTTCAGCTGACAGCCGTAAATAAAAACCAGAACCAAATAATTTGCTGCAGGAGCTGGATGTGGTTTATGGACTGTGGAGTTGGACAGTGGGAGCCACAAACTGAACAGATGCCAGTCCAAACCCGGCTGTTATCTTCTGAGTCAGCCCTGTCAGGCTTTTTGCTGCCGCTGCCACAAACTGCTGCTGTTGCCTGTGCACAGCCTCTTTAAGTTGAGTCATCCCTGCACATGTACAGGAAAGACCTTGGCTGCCTTTGAGTTGGCGACACAGAGATGAGTTAGCAGGAAGTGACGGCCGGAGAGACGAAAGCCGAGCAGAAGGAAAGAAAAAGAGATTTATTGGGCCTGTCCTTCGATTTACTTCATCATGTGAGAGGGAGGGAAAGAGAGATGATACGAGGGACGGCGAAGTGTGGAGAGCAGGACACGTGTGTGTGTGTGTGTGTGTGTGTGTGTGTGTGTGTGTGTGTGTGTGTGTGTGTGTGTGTGTGTGTGGGGCTGCATCCATCACCTGTGCAGACCAAAGCCTCGTAAAAATGATTTATTTTTACCCACATCAATAAGAGGTGGAACTGCCTCGTCCTTTGTGTGTGTGTGTACGTGCGTGTGTGTGCGTGTGTGTTTCTCCTCACATGTAAACACACCTCTGTGTAAAATTATCGTGACATTAGCGGCTAAATGTTGATAATGTTTGTGTTGCAGTGATTGCACAGTGTCGCCTCAGCCTTTATCATTTCACCGCCATAAACGAGCCTGAATAGAGTAAATATTTCCCTCCTCCGCTCCTGTTGCGACAGGTAATTTTCATTTACATAATTCAATACTGTACAAATTTGGCTGACATTGCACCTTGTAGCCATTCTCGCCCTTTTAATCAGCGGCAGTATACATGACTGTTAATGCACACAAGCTGGTGACCTTTTGTTTACAGAGCAGTCACTCTCAACACTCAGCTGTCCCGCCTCCTGCAAATATGAGCAATCCGCCGGCATAAATGGCTTTTTAATTGACTCACATGTTATCAGTACCCTGCAGAAAATTTGGTGTTTGTTTCTGACATTATAGCAGCGAGGGTTTATGCCAGACTGCAGATATACTCTGTAATGACATATAAGACAAAAGCCGTGTCCCCGGTGTTCATGATGCTAACTGCAAACACAAGTCTGAAGTGCGCTCACACTGGAAACACGGCACAGTAAAGTAGACTTATGTTCAAGTTGATGAGCCACTGTGTGGATTTAGGTTTGTTTACACTTGGATCACAACTTTAAAGGTGCGTTTAGTGCATATAAAAATCCCACAGAAATGGAGAAAGTGGTGAAGTGAAGGTAAATGTGTGAGCTAATGAGATTGATTGAGTTCAGCAACAGCAACTTTGTTTTGAAAGAAAATGAAAGCTGCCTGGTTTTTGACAAAACTTTAATATAAAACATATTTTGAACGTTGCAAAATGTAATTACTGAACGTATCAGCTCCATGTTCGCTGTGCGAGCTGCATTAAAGTCAGTGTTTGTACCCTGTTGAAGCTCCCTGTTAGTAATACTCTGCGTATGAATGAGTAAAATAGTCCATTTTCAACTGTATTACAAAGCATTTTCAGGATACAGCATAGAATTGGAGCCCAGTCTGATGGTTTGAAACTTCCCATCGAGGCTCTGCTGCTGCTGACGCTGTGAGCCATGCAGGTGCGAAACTTTAAGCAAAACTCAGCTAACTTCTTCTTCCATCCCTCAAACAACTGCTTTTGCGGACACATGCCTTTTTGCAGGATATTGATAATAGACTATATGGGAAACTGCAGGATATTGTTTATACAGAGAATTGTGGCTCCAGGTTATCACAAAGGCAGCAATGTGAATGTTCGACTGTATGTCTGCCTGCATATTCAGCATTCACAGACTTGAGAGGGGGGAGAGAATGAAAGGTGCAGAGAACACAAAGGCAGGAAATGGAAAATGCAGCTTGTTTGTGTGTGCATATAGCTCAAGTCGCCTCAAATGCAGAACTATCACATGGACTGCCTCAGCGGTGAGACACAAAGGTCATTTATGTGGGAAAAGAGAGAAAGCACGCGGGACTGAGGAACTTAGCTCGACAGCGCTCTCAGTTTGCTGCAGGCTTGCTTCCATGGCAAGCGGGGGGGGGGGGGTCCTGATGTGCTCTGGCTTCTTCACATCTGGCTGGTTGTTGGCAAATGATTATTTTATATATGTGATTTTAACATTCCCAGTTTCTGTCCTGCTTTTTCGCTCCTCCCTTGTTTTGGGCTGCTTTTAACAAGGTGAAGAAATGAAAAAAAAAAAGAGAGAGAGACTCTGCTTGCATGTGTGAGAAAGAAAGAAAGAAATGTGGGGCACAGTAGGTGGGGAGAGTTTAACAAGGGGCAAAAAAGATGGTTTTCTTAGGGGTCAGTGAAGTGTTGAAAACATGCTCTGAGGGTGGTGAAACTCATCCACTATTCCTTTTCTCTGTGTCTCCTCTGCCTGTATCCTGTGTTCTGTGGAAGCCATGTTTAAAGGTCATATCTCAGCATCCACGGCCTCACTGTGAGAAGAAACAGTGTGATGGAGGAGAGCGGTGAAAGACACGGGACAGGAAGACGAGCAGAATGAAAAGCAAACGGAGCTACAAAGGAAGGAAAAGAAGGGGTTTAAAATGAGGGAGGAAGCGACTCTGAAATGAAAACGTGCCCCAAAAACGTGCATCTCTTTCAGCCTCAATAACAGACACAGTTAAACATGCAGGCATGACTTCTCTGGAGCGAGCATCAGGACGCCAGCTGAACACATTTCCACATCTGCTTCTGAACGCAGCCCTTTGAGCGGAGAGGGTGGTGTTCTGCTGGTGTGTACGCTGCAGCACGAGGCCTGAGGGCAGAGGTACGAAGAACATTTCATCATGGGAAATCACAGCAAAAGTACCAAAGCAGTGACGCCGGGAGAGAGGACAAGGTCGCCACCAGACCGGCTCATTTTCTTGAACGCAATCATAGTGATCAGATCTCATTTCAGCTGGTGCTGAAGTTTCTTCTGCGAGTCCAAGAAGCACAGAGAAATGGGACATACGAGTTCTCACCTGAAATGCACATGATGCCGCTTAGAGCTCCACCTGGTGGCCGGTCTGACAGAATGAACAATAAGTGAAGACACACGAGCAGCAGCACGGCAGCCACACACGCCCCGATAAATCACCAAGGAGAGCAACTGTTCAGCAGCCGAGAAAGGCGTTAACAGTCAGGAGTGGTCACCGGGAACAGGAGTGTACAAAGAGGGGTATTTTCGTGTGTGTGTTTGTTTGTGTGTGTTTGTGTGTGTGTGTTTGTGTGTGTGGGGGGGGGGGGGTGCCAGTTTGCATGGCTGAAGGTGACTGTGACAGTTTTAGCCTCAGGACATCATTTTCCTGACGCAAACTCTGTCTGCTGCTACAGTAAAAGGCTGATGTGTGTGTTTGCTGTTGTGAACACCCCCCCACCCCCACACACACACGCACAGCATAGCCCATATATCCTTCCTGTAAAGCAGTTGTTGAAAAAGTATCAACTCAAAGGTTTTGTGTGTCAAAATGGGACGAATAATTAGCGTCATGTTATTTAAGAATAAGGCATATTTACACAAACTCTAATTAACTGAAATCACACACAAGGCTGTGTGTGCGTTTCTGTGAACACGAGTCCAGCGTGGATGTGCCGTACCTTTAGTAAACAGTAAATGACCTTCCAGGTAACCTTCTTAATCCTGCACACACCCACGTGCTGCACACGCACACACACATCACACACACACGGACACAGCTGTGTTATGGCCCACTTTTGAGTTAAACACTGACGTCACTCCTCGGTGAAATGGCTCCACTGCTTGCTGGAGCACATTACAGTAGCTCCCACAGTGACTCACACACACACACACACACAGGTACACACACCAATACACACATACCTGCAGAGAGAGGAAAAAATGGGAGTACACAAACACACACACACACACACACACGAATGCAGGTAGAGATCCTCAAACATGTATCACACACAGTCGCTCCTCCTCCACAAATAGCATTATTGATGCACGCGTTAATTGTGTGTGTGTGTGCGTGTGTGTGTGTGTGTGTGTGTGTGTGCGTGTGTGTGTGTGTGTGTGTGTGTGTGTGTGTGTGTGTGTGTGCGTGTGTGTGTGTGTGTGTGTGTGTGTGCGTGTGTGTGTGGGCTGTTATCTCTAACCACACATCATATTGGCTCCATAGGCAGCATCTGTTGAGAAAAGCTGAATAATTATCTGCCTTTTTCCTTCCTCCTTCCATCTCTCATCTCCTCTCTTTGTTGCTTTTTGTCTCTCTCTCTCTAGCACACACACACACACACACACACACACACACACACACACACACACACACACACACACACACACACACACACACACATTCGCTCTCTCCTTTATAATTATTTCCACAACAATGATTGGGCCAGTTGATTAAAAAGGGCCTTATGGGAGCTGTTTCCTGGCTAATGGCATCTCCGTTCTACACAATGACTTCAAACAGCACAAAACAACACACAATATGAAACACACCATATATACACACACACACACACACACACACACACACACACACACACACACACAAACATGTATACATATTGCATACAAATACACATTTTGCATGCATGTAAACATTTGCTGACTAATGGGATCTGAGTTGTGCAGAATTAGTTTTCATGTGCACACAAACATGCATGTATATCCATTGTTCTTTCACTAGACAGGAGCAGGGGTGGCGCACTGGGGGGGGCGAGGGGACTGAGTATACAGGGCCCTCATGTGAGGAGGGTCCACAAAGATACTAGCATGAATAGCAGGGGGTTTTGGGGAGGTTTGATCTCATTGGACCTATTTTCTTATTGTCATGGTAACAGTCTGCCGTACTTGAATGGATGAATGTTGCATGTTCAAAGGCTGACGTGCAAAATACAAGAGGTAATTAGCAAAAAAGTGTCATATTTCAAACACTGACTAACGAGAGGGGGGATCCATTACTCAAAGTGAGCAGTAATTAAAAGACAAACGTGTTCCCTGCAGGACGATCAGCAGTTGTAGAAAATGTTCAAAGATGACGGTCTTAAGAAATGTTTTACGTCCTGCTTCAGGACACATAATCTCATATTACACATAATCTAAATTTTTTGTGATGCTTATTATGAGCTTAAAGTGATTTGTGGAGCATCTGAATTTGAAAGAGTGCAGCGCCTAATCAGATGAGATGAAATATGAAAAGGATCCTGAAAGACAAGGCTGCAAAACAACAATATTTCAGATGTTTGAAAGCTTTTGTTTCAAAACTACATTTCCCAGAAGCCCGCGTGCCAACAGGGCTCTGCAACCCGACATGTCCACGTGCCTAAACGTGTGAGACGGTCGCGGCTCGCTTATGTTTGGCTCCAAACCTGTGTGGATAGGTTGAGGAAAAGATTGTTGGTTCAAATAATCCATCAGTGTTACAGAGGGAGAACGATGCATTATCCCTTTGCACCATGAGCACTTCAGTAGACTCCATCTTAATCCATCTCTGTGGGGCTCTATTTAAAATCTAGCATTCAGTCGATGCCCTTAAAGGCTGCCAATAGTCTCAGCTGTGGACTCATTTGTTTCTGGTAATTACGCTAATATCTCAACATTAATGTGACAATGATTAATTAATGCTAACGTCCAGCTTGGCTTGTCTCCCAGCTCGACTTCTCGTGGTTCCCCGTCCTTTCAGCAGTGCAGCCACGACCTCCCCCTCCTCAGCTTCGCTCGGCCTCGCTCTGCTTGTGGATGTATATATTTTTTGGGGCCTTCTTTAACGCCGCTGTTGGCCCAGTGGCCTGACTTTCTGTCAGCTCAAATTGGCTGCTGAGAAGCGTTGACGGCTCAGACAGACACACAGGTTGTTCTTCCATCCTTTGCCAGTTTATTAGTCCTCAGCGCCCCCTTTCGTCTCTCTCTCTCTCTCTCTGCCTCCAGTTTTCCATCTCTCATTGTTCATCTCTTCATCTCCCCTTCAGATAACTCTATCCGTAATAGGTTCCAGTGGAGGTAACCCCCCCTCCGCCGAGTAACTGATTTACTACACAACCTGAAAGGAGGAACTCTTCTCTCCATACCTCCGTTCTGCCTCCTGCTCGCTCTCAGGCGTTTCTGATTTCTTCATCGTATTCCTTGTATTTCCTCCTTTCCTGCTTTGTTTGCTTGCTGATTTCTCACTCCCCGGTTCTTCTCTTATCTTTATTTATCCCTCTCCTCGTTTTACAGTTACAGCTGCTTCACAGTGCTGTACTCGCTGTTCCTTTGCTAATCAGCACTGCTGACTTACTGTAAACCAGACTCTGACCTGCAAGAAAGGCAACGAAAGCAAAGATGAGGGAGGGAGAGAAAATGAGAGAGGGGGAGAAAAAGAAGAGAGATGAAATGAAAAGGAAATACACCAAGAGACCCAAGATGCACCATTTAAGACAAACGTACAGCACAGTGGAGGAAGGAACCAGAGTCGATGAACACATGAATCTGTGGAGAATCACCCCCAAAAGCCCGCTGATCTCAGGCAGCCTTAAAACTGGCTGTCCTGCACAGAGCTGCAGTTTCTGTGAAAGTGGCTTTAATTGCTATTTTTATAATAACGCTGCAGCAAATGACAAATGAAAGCATTGTGACAAAGTGAAAGGTGCCCACAGAGAATAATCACCCAAATCTGGAGCTCCCCTCAGCTTTGCAGAGCTTCACAGTTTCAGCTCATTGTTTAGCTAACTGGTGAGAATAAATATCCAAGGGGGGGGCGAGACGCTTTCAGCAGGGTGGCACTGAATCACTGGAGAGCGGTAACGTAGTTGTGCATCGTAGTGCTTTCTCATAACTTTCCTAATAATCTGACTACAAACACAGGGAGGAATCATGTAAATGTAAGGACACACATGTTTTACATTGGCTGAAAGGTTGTACTCAGGACATGGGGGGGGCAGAGGAGGCTGCAGCACCCTCTGAAACCAGGAACTATAAAAGCCACCAACTGATAAAAATGCAGACTCACAGCAGAGAGAAAGAGGGGGAGAGAATATGGACAGACGTCTCCCTGTGATTACAGAGCTTTGTTTGATCATGAAGCCTAATGTTACTCTGCAGTTCTGTGTATGAGACAGACTCTGTTAGCGGTGACAGACACACAGTGCTGCTTTAATTCAGACTGTGATGAACCCGGCGTGGGTCACGTCTCTCGCTCGCGTCCAGCCGCTGTCTCCCACTCTTCATCTTGCAGATCTCGTTCATTGCTGTCGTGCAGAAAAGCATGAACTGTGCAGCATTGAGTATGATGTCATTATATAGACTGACTTCAGCAAAAACATACAAAATATCCAAAACATCTCACAGTCTCTGGTGCTTCCTGAAGCTTTGCAGCAGATTCCCATTTCACACAGCCATCACTAGACCTGCACTGATGCTTGAGAAAACATTGACATGCTTTTATTCAGGTGAGGGGGCACAGTGGATGGAGTGGAGGGCTACGACCCCCTGGTGCCTCCTCATGGAGCTGACATTGCGTCCGGCTGCTACTTTGCTGTTTTGGTTCTTTCTCACTGCTCTCAGGGTCATTTTCAGCCGCAGTGGGCATGAAAAAGCTCACTGTCCACTTCCTGCTCAGCTGGAGGACCATAGTGGAGCGTTTAGTCGCTGAAGAGCCACAGATTTCAGCTTTAAAGACAACACGAACATGACACACATTCTTGTAGCTGCTGCATAATTAAAGCTTTCCATTAGCTAATAATTGCAAAGGCTTTTATTGTGAAATACCTTCCTCATTACGCTCCAGAGCTTGGACTCAACCCAAGCCGAGCACGGACACGTACAGTGAGTACAGTAATCACCGTCAGGTTGTAGTTACATGTGTGGGTGTGTTTCTAATGAAAGTCAAACAGCTGCAGTCACGATCGCACTAATTTAAGTGTGTGAGCTCATGTGTGCACATGTGCAGCTGCTGATATCAAGCATCAACAGTTTTATGCGTACAAATGGAGATGTAGGCTAGACACACACACACACACACACACAGACTCAGAGATTGCTTAACAAGGAGTCTGCCCAGTGATTAATATCTAGCCTCTGCAATTTACATAACATCCATTACATTTATTTGCTTATCATGCAGATCATACAAAGCTGCTTCTCTCCATGTGCTCAGCAGAATCGCTTTCTTTTCCACTGCGTGAAACTGTGATCACATTCAATTAGCTTTCAGTAGTAGAACTTTGTGATCGTGATCATCATCACACGATCATCTTTGCAGTAATCCAAATAGACAATCCATTTCCAAAACATCGTCCGGGTTGTTGTTGGACTCACCGCTCGTGCTGAGCTTCGGCCAGCGTCTCGTCTTACTGCTCGCTGGAACGCGGTACGCTGCTGAGAGTGGCTCGGCGCTGCCGGGCTGAAGTTCACTTTTATTTATTTATGTTGTGTGAGGTAGTTGCTTGCTTTGACTTGTGGTTCTGGGACTGAGTTTTGGATGTTGGCCTGGAACGTACCGTCTTGCCGTTTCAGAAAGCGATCTGGAAGAGTCGAATGGCGGTTGAAAGGCGCTCAAAAGGCCTGACCTACTTTGTCATGTATGCATGAGAACTTGTTGGCACGTTGCAGGTGGATATTTGTCATTGTGATTTATCCTGGAGCCAGCTCTCACCAAGTGAAGTGGCGGATGTAAAAAGTGTAGTTATTGTGTTATTCTACAATGGCCATAAAGAAACCCGCATTGTGTTTTCATTTCCAGGACATCGAGTGCGTGTTGCATCTTGAATAGTGCCTTTTTGCTGCTAATATTTCCGCCTACGCACTGAAAATATTTCAAGACCCTGGGACTGAAACACCCATTAATAATGCACTGTGAATAACACAAATGGATGCCAGTATGAATATCAACCAGTTATTTTCTCAGTGTCTGAGATGTTTACTCTTAGAAAATGAAAGGTTGCTGCTGGATTCTTATGTTCTTTGAGTCTCATTTGTGAGAGCGTTTCAAAGTATATGGCACAGAAAATAGCTGGCTTAATGACTAGTAATACACAGTGGGCATGCTGTGAGCTAAGAGGAGGACTGGAGTCAAAGCCAGGGCTACGCTGAGCTGCAGAAAATGAACAGAGAATGAGGCAGAAATGGGGTGAGACAGTAAGCGTTAAAAAAAAGGAATATTTGAAAACTGAAGACAAGAAAAGTGTAATGAGTCTCCACACATGATCCCTGGCAGGCTGTCTGGCTCCAGTGTGAGCCAGCGCTCCTAAATAAAGCACAAGACGCTGGACCTCACAGCGGAGCTACCTTGGGCACTTTGATTTACTCCTGCACTCAAAGTTGAATCACTTTTATCTTTTGCATTGTTTGTCGAAAACCTTTCAATGTGCAACAAATCGGATGGCAGCAGCCGAGTTTTCCTTTCGCCAGGTTGGACGGACATTAAACGTTTTGTGTCCACTGAAGAGCATCAGACAAACACCGATTGTGAACATGGACCTGCTTTATTCGGTGTTTTGGCTGGATTTGGAAAGAGGAAGACCTCTGCAGATATTCCAGCTAAAAATCTCCTGAACTATGAACACTCCATACAGCATTGGCAGTTTCTCATAAGAATATTGGCAACAATATTTCTATTCTATATCCTGTATACTCTTAATCTTGACCCTTCTGTGCCACTGTTTGCTTTTTTAATACTTGGCCGGCTGTAATGACTTCATTTCCCTGGTGTGGGATCAATGAAGTCTTATCTTATCTTAAAAAATGAGCAGTGGCACAGCCTGCACACACAGAAGTTTAATAATGACAACCTTTCAATCCCACTTGGATCTTCATCGGGTCAAAATGTTTGAAAAATGGAAACCACACTAATATTTCTGTACACCAAGCTCGACGATGACAGGTGTGGTTAACCATCCAGAACCGCAGAGGGTGATGAAGATCAGAAAACCTCAGAAAACACTGAACAATTCAATCAAGTACATAGAGAAAAACAGAAGTGCCATATTTCAAAATACCAAACAGATATCTGGGTGGTTTTGGACAGTTGGCCAGCAGAAAATGAGATATTGCGTGTTGAAGCCCAGTTCAGCTGTCATGCTGTCAGATTTGTCCTCTGACTTGCAAATGGACATGTTCTCATTCCACAGTCAAGTTATCAATAATAAATACGCACCAATCACTTGGTTAGGTTTAGGAAACGATCATGGTTTGGCTTAATCTCAGCTGGACCAGTTCATAGGACTTAGTGACATCTAGTGGTGAGATTGCAGATTGCAACCAAAGGAATAAACACACCCTGCTGTGCTTGACTCATCCGTCCACCTTTGTCTCCTCCTTACTCCTCCTACAAGTCATGGTCGCTCTTCAGGTGACGTTCGTCCTCTTCTGCTGTCATTATCGTCCTCTGGTGGTAGTTTTATCGTCACGCACGTTTTCACACCTATTGGAGGTCAAATGTGACGCTGACGTGCTACATCTCAAGGATTAGCAGGGCTTTGTTGTGAGACTGGCGCAGTAATGAAGGAAAATGTTCCGTTTCCCAATTTCAAAGACAAGTCAACATGGTTTCATGCAGATTATCGGCTCCTTATCCACCATTTTCTCGGATGAAAGATAATCACCAGGACGTTCCTCTGTGTCACAGTGGAACACATGATTCACAAAGCTTGTTATTCTGTTTTCATTATTATGATGTTTTCCACTTTCCCGCTCTTTGGCGTCATCTAGAAATTGTGTTTATATACAACAAATAATTTGTTTTGACAGCTACATTTTGATGGAACATGTTATTGCAGCCTTGGACTGCTTTCAAAGCCAACTTCTGCTTCTGGTGAAGAAATTGTTATGTTTTTGTACAGTAGACAAGACAAAGGCAGGCGGCGAGGGTAAGTCCTGAACGTGGTTAGATTTCTGCAACAAAAGGACCTTGGTCATGGTTTTTGGAAGATCAAAAATGCTTTAAATGACTTTTAAATATTGGTCCAGGAGCATAATATTTCTTTAATCTTAACAAATGCTCTTTGTGTAATACCAGTAACGTAATAATCCTCCGACACATATTTTTTGTTTGCAAATCAGGACATGAATCTCATTTCTAGAAGACTCCAATGGAAGTCGCTCACTGGGCACATCGTTAGCACTAGCATTAGATGTATTAGCAGTATTAGATGCCGCAGATTGAGTGTAGAGAGCCCAAGAAGGAGAAAGAAAAGACAAGTAAGAAGAGAGTACAAGAAACGGGAAGACAAAGAGGGCAGATGCAGGTCACTGTTGCATTGAGGGAGCTCATTCATCAGCTGGGATGAAGGGAATAGCTAAATGGATGGAGCGGAGGAAAGGGGGTCGTGCATACAACTGTGAGAGTTCATCAGGGATGAAAGTCTGCGACTGAGAGAGTGTATATGAGTGCTTATAAAGAGACAGCCAGAGTATGACAGAGCGAATTAGGGAGCAATCCAATGCTGGTTTGACATTAACCGAATCCCTAATGAAGGTGAAAGGAGATGATTGGCCGGGCACATGTCCCGATGAGGTCTGCCACGGCAATAGTTGCCGGGCTGACCTCGGTCTCCAAAGGACGCGCTCCGACTCATCTGGCATTTCTAATTGGCTACATGGACAGCAGCCAGATAGTGTTGCCCATATATGGACGTGACGGCATCCGGCGTTCATCAGGGTTAAAAGGACAAGAAATGAGAGGAGGGTGAGAGAGTGAGAGAGGGGGGTACCATGTAGGACAGGGAAGGTAGAGAGGCATCGAGACAAGGAGGAGTTGAGGTTAGACTGGAGGAGAGGAACTTTCTCGTGTTTCCTCAAACCGCTAACTTTACTTTGCCCCTTCAAAGACCTGAACTGCTGCATTCAAACACATCTGGTGCTCACGGATGGCAGCTCCTCCACAGCCAAGCCAATCAGAGAAGACCGATCTGCTCATCTCTGCGTGCTAAAGCTGCCTCCAGCTTAGCTTAGCACCAAGACAGGAAACAGGGGAAAACAGCTAGCTCTGTCCAACAGTTACCAAATCCACCAACCAACATCTCTCCAGCTCCATTAATAACATGATAAATCTTTTACATTTAATTCATACATAAGCAGAAATCAGCTGCCAGGCAACGAGTGACGACTCACAGCGCTAAGTTAAGCTAACCGACTGCTAACTGACAGACATGAGAGCGGCACTGATCGACTCATCTCCACCAGGAAGTGAAAAAGAATATTTCACATTGTTTTGAGGAAATAAAAACTCTTAAACCGACTTATTTCTTTTATGATAATCGCTGACAGGTCAAATCGTCAGTCACCACACATGTTTTAGGGCAAAATAAGCTAACGAGCGAAGACTAACTACATAGAAAAATATAAAAAGAATGAATTCTTATTCGCATAGCATCAATTCCACTGATTAAACTCTTTGCTATTTATCATTTTAGACTTATTTATTCTCAACATCTGCCACATACAAGCTAAAGAGGAGATTTGAGTGGCTGTCATACAGAGTTTGCAAAAAAAAAATCACATTATTATCAAACAGAAACTATCCGACCACCAGTGTGCTCAGCCATGACCGACAACAGCATTGCTGAATATCCACATTAGCATTAGCTCAGTTTCCCTGTTCACCCACACATAAAAGGAGCGATTTTACTTCTCAGTGTTTTCAGTGTGGAAGCTTATAAACGGGGAGACAAAGGAAGGAGATAGTGAGCGAGACAGTTAAGTCGACAGGGGTGAGTACAAAGTTCAAAGTGTCGAAAATGAAGCCGTCTAATCGCTGATATGCCCACATTTGAATTGGACTCGGCCAGCGGTTTTGTCTGAAACACAGTGTGGAGCCAATTTTCACTCTCACATCCACTGAGTTCTTCTCTCGTGTGGCTTGTTTCCGTCACAGAAATAGCAGAGCGGGGGCCTTTTACTCGTCCCTGACCAACTAAAAGAGCAATTCTTTGCTGTTGTAATTCACTAACAAGAGCTGGATTGGTTGTTGATGATGATGGAACACCTGGCTCTTTCACAGGTTTTAACTTTTATTCTTAATAGAAACAAGAGGACGAGAAAAAAACAACAACTCTGTATTGGATTAAACTGTCAATTCTCCGAAGGTAGTAATGCTGCTGCAGAGTTAAGAGCCTGAGCGCTCCACTTTCTGGCTTTTTTTCTGAAATAACAATCCAGTTAGAGAGTTTGCTGTGGCTCATACCTGCTGCAGCTGCTGCACCTGCGCACTGACACTGAGTGGTTGAATGTTTTCAGAGGGAATGATCCCTTTTCTGACCTCAGCAGGTCATTAATATGAACGTCATGGAAGCCGAGTGATTAATACGGACTGATGTTGTGAAAATGGAGTTTAGGTATGCGCTGTGTTCAGAGACAAAGTGAGGAACTTGGACAGAGACAGAAATGAAGAGAGACAGCAGTGCGTGTCTTTAGTCAGTCACTCTCACATGTGAAGACGGGACGGAAGAAAGAGAGCGAGAAACTGTTTCCATGTGTTGGCCAGGTCACCCGAAATGTTCCCCAAGGGAGTCTGCAGCAGAGACAGAACAGACAAAAGAGACAGAAGAGACAGAAGAGACAGAAGGGACAGAAGGGACAGAAGGGACAGTTCCCGGATCAACGCCTGACACGACGTCACTTCTTTACTCCAGTCTTTCTTTATCTTTCCTACTTTCTTTGTTTCTTTCTTTCCTTTTCCTTTCTTTGTTTCTTTGTTTGTTTGTTTGTTTCTTTCTTTCTTTGCTTTTTGTTTTTCTTTTTCTGTCTTTCTCTATTTGCGTTTTCTTTCTTTCTTTCTTTCTTTCTTTCTTTCTTTCTTTCTTTCTTTCTTTCTTTTCTCTTTATTCTCCCATCCTTTCTTTCTTTCTATCTCTTTCATTTCTCTCTCTTTGCTGTCTTCTCCTCTTCCCCTCCTTTGTTTTGGTGATTGTCCAGCCAGGAAATGAACGGATGATAAACTGGATGGAAATCCTGAACCGTTTTACGCTCGTACATTTACAGCAAAGACACGAACACACACATAAAGACAGACAGAGCAGACAGAGGACGTCCAGAGAAAAGAAGACCGTCCTTTAACCTGAAGCAGATGTACAGTTTCCTTTAGGTGGGGTCACTTGTCCATTTAAAGGACCTCTGGAGACACATTTAATCTTGCTGTTTATTTCTGCTTCCAAAATCTGAAAATAAACCGTCTGTGTGTGATATGTGTCCGACTGTGACCTCTTTAAACACAGGCTGCTTGTTGCAGCACTTTGTCATGTGATCCGTAATTATTTTATATATTTTTTAATCTAATTTACAATAACAAGTATGATATGTGATCGACCTCCTAAAGTGCAGCTGAGCATACTTAAATACCTCCAAATTCCCCAAATCCAAACTTGATGAAGTCCGTGGAAAAGAAGCCATTTTTTGTTTGTTTGTTTGTTTGTTTGTTTTTGTTTTTATGTATTGAGCACCACAAACTCATTTCCACTCTCCACCAGGAAAATGTAAAAATACAAAAAGAAGGAAACAAACAAACTGTAAAAAGGTAATAAAGTTAAAGTTAAAAGTTATTCAGAAGTTAAAAACTGGGCAGATAAAATGAGGATAAACACAGTTTTCAGTTAAAAAAGTCATTTCTTCCATCCGTCCAACTCTTCAGGAGGAAAACGTGAAGGTGTGAAACTTTTTTTTGCTCGGACATGAATTTCAAAGTGTATTTTGTTATTTGAAATACACTGAAGGAAGCTAAAGGGACTCGATTTCCAAGACTGAAAATCATTTAAATATCAAACGCTGTTGTGCTGCTCAGTCCAGGATGTCCGGGATTACAGAGACCCTCCAATCACAGCCGAGTGTCCTGTCACATCTTCTCTTTCCGTCGCTGATAATATAAAGTTTCAAATGCTAATCTGCCCTCTGCTTGACCTTTTCATTTTTTTTCATTCTTTCTTTCCAGTGAATTGGAAATATTCAGTGATGTCACTCACTAATATTTTAATTTCATGGTCCAAGTCACCCCAATATGTTTCTAATGGGAGAGAAAGAGGGAGAGAGGGGGAGGGAGGGAGGAGGACAGGGAGGCCAAAGAGGGAGAGAAGGGGGAGAGGGAACGGATGGCGAGAGATGGTGAATGCATGAAAGGGAAGGAAAGAGGATAAGGGGGGAGAAAGGAGGGAGGAAGGAGAGGAAATAGAGTGGGCGAGTAAGAAAGAGTGAATAGTTTCCATTAGCTTTGCTTAGTTGAGCCCAAAACAGCGTTAATTAATCTGGAACTTTCTTTACTAACTTCTCTATTATTCCTTCATCACCTTGTCTCTTGACATTGACTGCCGGCTTTATCCTTGACTCACCCCCACAGCCTCCTTCAGGACAGGGATTTAGTCCTCAATGATCCAGGCACATGACACACGCGTGCTGTTTCTATGGTGCATGCGTGTCTGAGAGGAGGAAACTGTGTTTATCAGTGATTGACAGCCAACGTCAGGACTTTACTTTCTCACTCTGCAAAGAAAAGCTATGTAGAAGGTTGCATGTCCATAAAAATGGCACCAGGCCACACTTCTGCTGACACTAAATGACACTAAAGAAATCAACAGTATGTGAAGCAGGAGACAGGTGAAATAACGAGGTCTTCATTGTAACCCTTCAGATGCCGTATACGTGCATTTACATGGTTGTGTTTTCTATCTGTTGGCTTTATTTGGCTTCCTCTCGATTTGGTTGCTGAGACATTTTATGTCCCACGAGTCCAAACTGGTATTGACTGAATGTTGAACGATTGGCTGTCGTTGCCTCATTTGCACTTTTCTTATTGATAGGATGGATTTTTGCCACCAGGTGATGTTGATAGTTGGACCTTTTTCACGGACGTTTTGACAGAAACGTCACAGAAACCAATAAAATGAATTTTCCATCCAGCCAATCACTGTCCCTGTAAGCTGAGGGTGGGGGGGGCTTTTGAATTTTTATAACGTGCTCTGAGGGCCGTGTTGAATTATTGAACACATATATCACACTAACCTCTGCAAAGCCTGGAGCTGCTTCTCTTTGACTGTGTCAGATGATGATGATGATGATGGTGATGATGCTCGCAGATGGTTTTCCAGGTTTGGGTCAGTCATCCTCAGGACTGGAGCAGAAGGAAGTAGCTGTAGCTACTTTGGAGCGTGTGTTGCATTCAGGGACCATCAGGGACCAATGTCCAGGTATTTTTTGGATTTTGCAGATTTAGCTTTTGTTTGCGTGCTTCATCTCGGCCAAATCAGTTTGTACTAGCATTGGCGAGCATATCAGGTGGTTTCAAACACAGACATTTTGACACGTCACAGGATAAAAACCACATGTATAAATAACAAAAAGAAAGAACTTGAGTTCAGCTGCCTCGGCTTCAGGGTCCTGGTGTTGTGCACGCTGGCTCGCTGTCATGGCTCGGTGGGACACCTGAAGAGGACGCAGCCACAGGTGACGTTGTTAGTAACGCCTGTGCTTTTCTTCCTATGGCACTTCAAAACGGCGGCCGTGAAATAGACCCGTGCCAGCCGGTGCAGCCATTATTGATGGAATTAATTACACCTGTGCTTCTCCCTCGACGATGGCAATCAGCACGTTGATATGTTTCAAAGAAATGCAAAGAGAGCTCTAAAGAAGCCCGATAACGCCAGCCAGCACTGAGGGAGAGAACAAAAGCTCATTCAAAACACGAGAGAATTCAAACACATTAAGATAAAACACAATTAACTGCACTTCCTGATGGTCGGCTCCATGTCTGAAATTTGTTTTCTGGCCATCGAGACCAGATGGGAAACTTGAAAACGAGTGTGTGACCCTTCAGAGAGCAGCATGATGGGAATGCAGCGGCCTGGTTTTGCTCAGACTGGTCGTGGACCAGCTGAACAGTATGTAGGAGCTGATGTGTCGTCAGGGCTGGAGCTGGCTCCACGCTGTCCATCTGTCTCATTTTCTCTGTAGCTTCAGGACACATACAGTATCTATGACTCAGAGAGTGTGGGGGACACACAGTGTTCAGTCAACAGCACAAAGCCAACACTCTTCTCTTTACTCCCCTTTCTTCCTCAGACAAAACCAGCGTTGTTCCTCTCGCACAGACTCATATTTACAGCTCCACTGAAGTTGCTTATAATATTCCCACATGTGTTTACAGCCACATTAAACTCATTTCCTGTCTGAGCGCTCCGCGGACGGGTACGCTGAAAGACTTTATTCCAACGCCATAAAATGTCTTGCAGCTAATAGATGAATATATCGACACACACACACACACGCGAGCTCCATCACAGCACCAAATCTAATGCAGTGCTCCAATTTGAATTTTCTTATATTCAGTGAATATGAGATTTCTCTACTAATGGACCAGGTGCCTAATATTGAGCTCAAATCACATAGAAGTTATCAGCAATTACCATCCCTGGCTTGGAATACCATGAATATCCATCACTATAACTGATAATTAAACTCTGATGCATTCAGCTTGGCAGCGAATACTGTACCTAAGTGCAGATGCCTCAGGTCGGAGAGTCCATCGGCCAATAAAATCCGCTTTAATGTTCCAGCGTGTTCCACCCCAGCAAGGCCAATTCTAGCTATCATAATACTTTAGCTTCAGTCTGGATGGTTCATCTATTGTTCAGATTTAAACTGCCGATCGGTGGCGCAGGTCATCTCGAGCTGTCCGAGCATAAGGACGAGGAAAGCTGCCATCAGGCCGAAAAGTCTAAATCTGTCTGACTAATTCTCGAGAAGTTTTGTGTTGTTTCCCTGCACTTTTTTGTCTAAATCTCCCCTCAAGACAGAATTAACTTTGCCTTGATTTTCAGCCTTGTACTCGGTGTGATAGGGCTTTACACTTTAAGACAATTTTGGACTCCTTCTTTGCAGTGATGCTGCATCTGTGTTGATGTTTAATGTGCGTAGAATCTGTGAGTGTGTTTGCTCATAGAGAAAACATGGTGTGTGTTCGCTCATCTTTCTGTGTGTGTGGTTGAATGCACGGCTGTTACCAAATATTCATTCACAGCAATGCAGAGCTCCATTTGGAAAAGTGGCCTTTTTAGCTGCTTTGGGGTGAAAATGTGTTTCAGTCTGTTGCTCAAGGACTACATTTCAGGGTGCCAGACGTATAACGCTGCGAGGCTGTCCCATTTCCTGAACATGTTGAGTAATGATGATATGACTGTAAGGGAACTCAACCTCAGTTTTTGGATGCTCAGGTCAAAAAGGATGAGCCAGGGCCTCTGGGAGGACACCCGGCAGAGAAATGGTGGCATTTTCTGCAGGTTTGGGGCTTTGGGCAGACCAGGTTAAACTCACCTCTGTGTAAGAACTGGAGGGACTCTGGACTGGATCAGGTCTGACTGACTGTCGTGTCCCTGTCTGGATTTACCCTCTAATCCAAGTGTCGGCCAATGTTTAACATCAGCAGCCACTGCGGACGAAGGGTCAACGTTGCAGTGGATCATTAGCATTTTTACAGCCAAGGCCTTTTTGGTTTCCTAAATCATTTACTAATGAATGTTTAAAGAGGACATATGAACCTGTAAAAGACAGATTATGCTTCTTTATGTCTTAGAAACTACAGCTGTCCTCTTGTTGTACATTCTGTATTTAAACTGTATGTTATTGGCTCAGGCTTTAGATATAATACGCCAGACAGTTACGTACTGACCATCTGGAGCACCGGACAAATCCCAGCCGGTGGAGCGTCAAGAACTTTTTACCGTCCGTATGGCCCAGTCTGTCTCCTTACCGGCCCTCTCTGTGCCATTCGGGGGGGTGCACGAGAGAGGAGAGATGTTCTTGAACTGGGCTCGCTGGCCAATCACAACCAAGCGAGCACCCTACCCCCACAACCCTGGTCTCAGCTGATGAGTCCAGGTCTGAATGTCTGTGCCGGTGCACTGATGATGACATCACCAGATGTTGTGAGTAAAAGCAGCAGACAAGTGTCCGTTTTGGAGGAAATCTTTAGTTCAAAGAATCGCTGTCTTGTAGCAAACTGCAGCAGTTTGATCGTCAGAGGTGGGTTGCCAGGCAGAATCTGATGAATTAAATAAATGATGCATCAAACCACACAAAGGATAAACCCTCTCAGAGAGATGATGTTCACCGACATGCAGTTCATCATATCTCAACAGGACACAAAATACCACACAGCACGGTGCAGTACCTCGGCCCACTGTGCTCCCCCAGCAGAATCGGTTCAGTTCGTTCAAATCTGGCGTCCAAGCCCAAAAGAAAAACATTAACCCATCCTTCAAACTGTTCACTTCTCCCCATAAGAGTTTTAAATCCAACCACAATAATTCCCGCTCTGGAGTCGTTTCCAGCCGACAGTTAAAGGAAGGTCCCCTCAAAAACAGCCTTTGTCGTTAGCGCCAGTCGAGCAGGAGTTACCTGCACGTCCGTCAGAGCTGTCAGAGTCAGAGGGAGGGTAATCGCTGCAGCAGCGGGTTCGGCTTCGGGCAAAGGACGCTCAGCGGTTTGGACCGTGCCTCCTCCCTGTTGTGAGTCGCTATTATCTCCGTGGGCTGCTCGGTGCAGCAAAGAGGGCTGAGCCGTGTCGGCGCCGGTGGGTGGATGTCATTTATAGATCACACAGGTGGACACAGGTAGAACTGGGCCCGTCCTGAGCCTCCAGCTGGGAACATTATTGATTATTGTCTTGATTTTAAAGTGGAAGATTGCAGCAACACTGCATGTGTTCCTAACCGTCAGCATTGGTTGAGATGCTTGGTTGATTGGTCTGAGATGCTTACGAACGTCGGCGCACGCGTCTGCACTCGCTGCCCGTCGTCAGATTCGGAGAAGGTGTTTGTATTTGCAGCCTCTGAACCGTCCTGTAACCTTAATTAGACACCGCACAGTAGGCGGTGCTGGAGACATGGGAAAATATTCTGTCAGACTCAGTTTGTGTCAGCCAGTATTTATGTTCTGCTGGTAATTTTAAAAACACAAGTATAAATTGAAGTGTATATAAGTCTGTGGCTGTGTAGTCTCAGCCTTTGGGGGATTCTTGGTGAATTTATGTAAACCGAGCTCTGAATTTTAATCTCATCCCTGCACAGCCTCTCTTCCTGTGTGTGTGTGTGTGTGTGTGTGTGTGTGTGTGTGTGTGTGTGTGTGTGTGTGTGTGTGCGCGCAGGCTGGTGTATGTTAATAAAAAGAGTGAAAGAGGGTGGCAGAATTTCAATAAACAGTGTGATAAAGTGAGAAGAAAACTGAGAAGCGAGACGGGGCCTTAGAAAGAAATGAAACTGAGAAAGCTGTGAATTGTTCCTCTGGATAAGTTGTTGACCTACAATGAACCTCAAATACAGACATCAAAGAGTCTGGAGACACCTAGTGTCCAAAAACCATCCGAGAAATCGTTCTGCATTGTGTTGCATCGCTGGGTGACAGGAGGAGTGTGTTTGTGCGGGACAAGCAGCGGCCATCTGCTTGTTTAATAGACTTTTGGTAAATACTGCAGCTGAGGTTGACACGCACACGTAAATGCAGCCAAAAATCAGGCAATTTTACGGAGAGCAGAGTGGACGCATGCGCACAATGAGACTCCATCGGTGCTGTTCCTTTAAACACGGTGAAACGTTCATATTTGTTTGGGGAAAGCTCAAATTTGTGCACCCCCGCCAAATAATCTCACGGAAAAGCGTCTCCTCATGTGATGCCGGCTCTTTGTTTGACATCTGTCAGGTCTCATCATGTCACTGTAATCCTGCAAACCTTGAAACAGTAAATGCTGTTTTTGTCAAGTTACAGTAATATTCATCAATCAAGAGTAGCATCAGAGCAGTCCATAAGCTCCAGGTTGAACCCGCGTGTTCCCTAAAAGGCTTGTCTGTGCAAAAGAAAGAGATATGCTGCATGTACACACAATCAGCCAGTTTATTTAATGATTTGTTTTTATTAGCTCAGGATGAAGAGAAGCCAAACTAAACTATCTTCTGACTGCACATAAGAGATGTCACGAGTAAAATTAGCTGAACACATCAGGACACCGGAGGGGCAGATTATCCAATTATAAACTAAATCTTTCTACAAGAAAGTCTAAAGACTCCCAAACAGGCCTTTAAATACACAATCAAACACGAGAAAACTATGAAATTTTAGGTTTCTGCTTTTTAGAAAACATTGGAGTCAAGCTTTTAATGATCGCAGTGTTAACTGTGTGTATCCTTTAACACTGAGGCGGCTAACTTTCCTAATAAGCTACAAAATGTGATGTTTATCTCAGCCTGTTGCCCGAGAGCTCGACCTCCAGCGAGGCCGCCAGAAGGTGCGTTACATCACCTGAAAGTCCGACGTCCTCGACGGCTGAAAGTCAAAACTTGTAAACAGCAGATCTGTGCGCAGCAGCAGCCGTCATCATCCCCCTTTCAACTGTTTGAAACAGGGCAGCCGCATCACGCAGGGACGCTTCTGCCTGCAAGCCGCTCAACAAAACCATAAGAACATGTACATTTCTAGATATATATTAAAAGTCTTGGCTTACACGTTTGCTGTGAGCTTCTGTTCAAACAAAAAGAAGCTGTTGTTGACCTGCAGTCGACGGGGCGTTCAGGTTCGAGTTAAACAGCTTTTACTGTCTCCGCCTGTCTGGAAGAATAAAGCGAGCAGCAACCTGCAACCTCTTTCTGCTTTTTCTCCGCTTTTTCTTTTTTCTTCGCCTCTCCCATCTTCCTGAGGTCAGTGAGAGGGCAGTCACTTGTTTCAGTCTGGAACACCTGCCATGTTCAGCTGTGTGTGTGTGTGTGTGTGTGTGTGTGTGTGTGTGTGTGTGTGTGTGTAGTGCAGGTCCTCTGATGTGTGTGTCAGAGCACGGACGTTTTTTTTCTCTGCGTCGTTTTGTCTCACTTCTTCGCCACGCTGACTTTCTTTCTCTTCCTTTCACTCACATGTTTTTTCTCTTCTTTGCCTTTTCCTCTCTTTTGTATCAGCTGACACTAAGAGACAAGAGTGTCTGCATGTACAGTCGGTTTTCAGGGTCATTTTCAGTGATCGGTGATTGGCTGATGTCTGGCCAAAGATCTCCTCTGCTGGTTTAATGGATCTGTAGTATAAACTTTATTTGTATTGCGCCTTTCTTACAGGAGCTCAAAGTGCAAAAACAGAATGTAAGATAATGTTCATCTGTGTTCATCCGCTTGTGTTATGTGTTATATTTCCATCATATGCGCCTCTACAGTTTACTGTTTCCCGCTAAGCGCAGCCATCCTCTGTAAAAGGACTTGTCGCAGGTATGCATTTCCATCTGCGCTGTCTGGATCCGTCCACCATCATCTCCTGCTCAACAAAAGGCAGTGAAATCCGTCTCCTTTTCGCTCCTGCAGACATTAATCGCATCTTTAAGAGACAGACTTATTTTTCTCACTGTTTTTTGAATCTTTTCATCCTTTGCATGGCCTCGCTCTCGCTGATCTAACACTTAACCCTCACTGCTTCTCTGTATTCTTCAGACACTCTGAGACGAATGGAGGTAGGCAAAGGAGCATCAAGGAGGGAGATGAATTCTGCTTTTTGTCCTCGCTCTGCCGTTCACTCAGGCCAGAAAGAGTCTCAAGCACTGGGACACGTTGCATCTTGCCGTCGCCTCCTGTAGGATCCTGCAGGCTCTCGCTAGAACGCCGCACCGCTCATTCGCTCCACCTGTGAGCAGCATCCACCGGTCCTGTTTCAACGCTCGAGGCTACAGGCCGATGGTCATCAATTAATGTTACATCAGGCCTGAGGCTCAAATCATCTCCAGTGCTTAAAAAGCGATGAGCGCCCTGCGATCTTCTGGCTGTACAATAAACGTTAAGACATAACTGTTCTTATTAACTGACGAGCTTACCTGAAGCTAAATGTGAAGGCACACTGAAGGTCAGACAGAACAGAGTCATGGCTTCATGGCGCTCTTTGCCTCCCTCCGCACCGTCTCCTGCACAGTCTGCTCGAGGCGTTCTGCAGCCTGCAGCAGGGATGGCTTGTCCTCCTGCAGCTCGACGAGGCTGCGATGACTCTCCAGCAGCTCCTCGAGCTCCTTCAGAGCAGATGTTGTTCTCATGTTTCTGCTCGTCCAGCTGAGCTTCATAGAAAGCTCCGGATCCGGTTGTTGAGATGGTCGATCTACCTGATCTTCAGCTTTCTGTCCAGCAGCCACAAGCTTGTTGTTCTCTTTCTCCTGCATCTCCACTCGGGGATGATTCTTGCCCCAGGATTCATGCAGCTCTGCCAGGAGGGAAGACTCGTCCTCCTGCCACTGGAGATGTTCAGTCTTCAGCTGCTGCTCAGCCTCCTTCAGAGCTGCCAGGAGTTGACTGTCCTCATGTTTATGTCATATTCTCCTGCTGCAAGCGGGGGTGCAAAGTAAAAGTACTGCATGTATCTGTCACTTATATGACATTGTTAGAGTGTTAACACTGACGCGCTGATGTGTGAGCAGCATTTTACTCTTGAAGCTGGTAGAGATAGTTTGAGCTGTTTCATGAACTAATTTAGCGTAGTGGATCCCAACCTTGAGGTCGAGCTTCTCCAACGGATCAAAGGATAAATCTGAGCGTTTGTGAGATGATTAAAGGTCGACGAAAGGAGAGAAAATCTGCACTCACTTTCTGAACTTTTCTCTAATCTTTGCTTTTTTACCAGTTTGGGCTTGAACAGTCATTTGAATGAAGCCCTCACAGCGTCGACACATGATGGGCAGCAGTGAAAGGATGACAGCAGAAAGGTCAGTTTACAGCCAACTGAGTGTGAATCGATTTATTTCACATTAGATTCACACATTAAGAGAGGAAAACATGCGTCCTGTCTCACAGAAAAAGCGTTTATTCAATCGTTCTTCATTCCTCACCCTGTTCATTTTCACCTCAGTGTCAGGAGCTTAATTTCTTTTGAGTCCTTGGACGGTGACAGAGAGAGGGGGGAGGGAAAGGGAGAGGGGGATGCAGGTAAAGTCCTTGAAGAGGCAGAAAACAAAAAGTGGGAGTATGAGGAACAGAGGGAGGAACGGGCCTTGAACAGAGTTATGAAGCGAGAAAGAGGAAAGACAGAAGGATGTGAAAAAACAATAAAGAGAGAGAGAGAAGATCTGGGCTGTCGAGCTCGAGTGCAGCATAAGAGGTGAATAATTTCTGGATATCGACGGAGGAAAAATGAATGAGAAAAGAATGTGAGAAAGGTAAGCAATAGAGACCGAGTGAGGCTCATGCTAGAATATTAATATAGGAAGTGAACTGGGAGGAAATAGAAAAAATGAATGATAGACGAGTGAGAGGCTGCAGATGTGGAAGGAAGGCAGAGAGTCCTGCTCGGTTATTGATGGATGTACTGTTGGGAGACGGTGAGATGGAAGAGCACATTAGTGAGAATGAGAGAGATAAAGGAGGGATGGCGAGGGGGGAGTGGGAGAAATGAGAAGCATATGAAACATGTACCACCCTCTCAACCATGAGATTGAGGCAGTGGCGTCTGTTTGCAGGTTCAGAGGCGATCAGCTGATGCAGTTTGCAGAAAAGAAGGCGAGCTTGTGGGAGTTCAGCCGAAGCCGTCAGTCATGCACGCGGCAGCGATGATCAGCTGATCTGTGACGCCCACCGGCAACGACCAAAACGCTGACAGCGGCTGGGTTTTTCTTTTTATTCAAAGTGTGACAGAAAAACCAGAAGTCGCACCTTTCAACAGAGGCAAAAAAGTTTGTTCTTGTTATTTGTGGAGAGCATTGTGAGCTTTTTACTGCAGGACTGTTGTATCAGACTGGTTTTAGGTGTCGACTGACTGAGTATTGCAGGATGTGTCTCTCCATCACAGCTCGAGAGCCGGGCTGTTCAGGCTGCAGGCTCTATTCTTATGTCATTTTTATTAAAAGGAAACGTGCAGCCGCTGGAGTTCGATGACGTTACTCGTCTGCAGACAGCCTGAACGATGGCCTGCAGGTAGTGAGACTAACACCCCCTTTAAAATGGGATCTGTATCTGGAAAAGTTATCGGGTAACAAACGATCCGATCTTGCCTTTGTGTTTACACCTGGTACTCTTAATGCCTTCTCGTTATCCTCGTTCAGATCGGATCTCTGTCCTCCGGAGCAAAGCCTGCATGAGAGTCATTTCAGACGGCGGCAAACCCTTTAAAAAAGGACAGTTTTGAGAGCTGTTGAGTGTTGTTGGAACAATGTTTACAACAAATTCTTAATTATTTGTCCCCTTTTGTAAATTCGGCACATTCGTTAATACATTCCTTTCTTTGTATAAGAAACGTTGCGTCAGTCTGCCTCAGTGTTGGCTTATAGGCTCTGTGACTACATGAATTATATGCCTTGTTAACAGCAGATTGCATTTTAATGCCAGGTGTAAATGGGGTCTAAAGGTGCCTTTAAGCTGAAAGCAAAGCAAATTTGGCATGTGATAATGATGCGAGTCAATTAGTCATTAGACTAAGACATGTGGATGTAAATTGAGGTGAAGAGCCGTCTGCACAAGTGGAAAACGCTTCAGTTTGTGGGAAAAAATTCACACTTTTCATGACATGTATGATTTTATTTAATGAACACAGAAAGAAGAACAGGGATAGAGGATCTGGAAGAAAGCTGCTAAGTCCCTGCTGATGTTTGTGAGTCTTAGACTTCAATGGATTTGACCCCAAACATGAGAACTTTATTTATACGTCTGTTCATTTGAGGGACTGTGTATAAAGACTGCATCGTTCATTTGTAGACAAATTGAAGTTTTGTCATTGTCTCATTTCAAGTTTGCCGCAGTCCGGCCAACACAACAAAGAAACGTGATGTGTGAAAAAGCGCTTTCCTGAGTGTGGTGAAGGTTTTCAGGCTGAAAGCGAGGCACTGCCCGGAGGTGAGAGCCTCGCCTGCTGCTCGATACTGTCGCCCCCATCTGATCTATCACTTTCTTTGTCCTGAGCTGATTGGATTCCATTTGAAAAAGAGAAGAAATGCAGTGTTTGGTTATTGGAGAGAAGAAAAGGAAGGTTTGCAAAAAGAAAATGAGGCTGAAGGAATCGCAGTCGCTTCACTTTCTTTTCTTCTCTTTGGCAGCTTCTTCTTTGGTGTCGGTTGGCGGTCGGCGTCGTGCCGTTCGCACTTCACTGAGAAGTTCAGGAAAACAGAGAATTTTCAACCACAACGACACTTGAAACTTAAAATTCATCACTTTATTGGCACGATTTTGTGTCGAATTAAAAAAATCAGAATGGAAACACGACTAAAACGCGAATAAAAGTGTTTGCATCGTAACGTACTCTGTGTTATGTTGGAGTAATTCCTTGAAACAGGGTGTGAAATATGGACGTTTATTGATCAGAACACACGAGCTGCATATTCAAAATTAAAGATCCCCTCCAGGCGTGCTTTCGGACACGCTTGTGTTTTTCTACACATGAAACATAAATGACCTGAAATCTCTCCCTCATCAGAGGCTTCACACGTGTGTCAGCTGCATGCTGGACTCTGATTGGCTCGCAGGCTTTGAAGTCAGAATCAAGCTCGACATACCTTTAAGTCAGATTTCAGGTGAGCACAGAGGAAGCTCGAACATCCAGTAGACCCGAAGCAGAACACGTTTTGACAGGAGGGACACAAAGGAGCTCCGTTGCATTATCAGTATCAAATACTCAGTTATGATTTAACATTTTCGCGTCGGGCTCCTCCTGGAGGATGTCGGCTGGAGCGCGGGAGATAAAGTGCGGATGCAGCTGAGTTTAAAGAGGCAGGCAGCCGCTCGCTCGGAGTCGTAGTGACAGATTGAACCTCGGCTCAATACTGCATTACCTCCCTGAATTATCTCGCCTTCTCTCTTTTCGGTCCCTTTCTCTTCATCCATCTGTCAGCGTAAATCCCTTTCTTCTCTCTCATTTCTTTCTGGCCTCGCCTTATCTCCATCTCTTGGACTGCTCTGTTCTTCTTTGCTGTCGAACACTTTTTTCCATTAACTGTACGCGGTTCGAATTCTCATCCCGTCGTTCTCTCGCTTTCCGCCTCTTTTCATCTTCCTGCCGCATCTCATTGAGTCGAGCCAAGTCCAACTTTTCCCTGACTTTCTCTTTTTTTCGTTAACCTTCCTCCCACCCACTGAATCCTTCTTTCCTTTTTTCTGTTTCTCATCCTCTCTTCTCTCTTTCGCCCTTCATTTATCTGCTGCTCTCTGCGGGTTTTGACTTCTTCAAAGGAAATGAATTTATATGATTAAAAAGGGGAATTGATCCTTTAAAATGAAGTCTTTCTGGACCTGATTGGAAAGTTACTGCGGTCCAGAACAGCATCTCCAGTCCACCTTAAAATGCTTGCTGAGCATCACGTGTCACATCAGAGGAAAACTGTTGCTGTGATGTTCAGTGACGTGTGCTGCGTTCAAATACAGGTGAATTTAAAGGAGGCCGTGGATGCCGGACGAAACCTGTGGCGTTAAAGTTCTTCTGAATCTTATTTGCTGTCGTACTCTACTCTACTGTGCCGGGGATGGCTGTTCTTCATCGCTCTGTAATGAACTGTTACAACAAGCGTCTTCTGTGATCCTCACATGTGATTAAGATGGATGAGACTGGTGCGATCGATGGCGGCGCATAATCGATCCGCCAAGAGAAAGGATGCAAATCCTGCATCTGTGACACAAAAGAGGGCAGTAATGACTCAAACTGGAGCTCAGACCAAGCCCTTTATCAGCGTCTGTGTGTGTGTGTGTGTGTGTGTGTGTGTGTGTGTGTGTGTGCGCGTGCGTGTGTGTATGATGTGTTACAGCTGGCAGTGTTACCAAAGTCTCTCACCTCTACATGACCACAGTAAATTAACATGAAGGCCACAGACAGTTGCTGCTTTACTCTCTCTCTTGCACACACACACACACACACACACACACACACACACACACACACATCTCTATCTCTGTACACTGATCTCCCTCGGCCACCAAATTTCTTATCTAATGATGTGTCAGGGCTGCGAGATGATCTGTGTCCTCGAGTTATCACACACACACACACACGTGCACACACACACGCACACACACACACACACACACTGCATGTCCGCTCCGTTTCGTTGAACGCTCATCCTTTCATCTTCGTGTTTGTGACCGCGGCTTTGATTCATCGCTGATCAAAGTTTGGAATTCGTCCGTTCACCAACTTCTTCTTCTTCTCTTCTTCGGCTCAGAGTTTCTGCTGTCTTTTGATTCATTAAAAGAATTATGAGTTTGGTAATTCAATCATTTCGGATTCCCACTCTCACATGCCTCATATGATTCTTAGAGAGGCATATCAAATAATTTCCCACCATAATTACCACCTTTGGTTCTTCCCATTAAGTTGTTAAGCTCCATTTCCTCAGATGATTGAATTTCAGATTCAGATTCTTAAGTTGTAGTTTTCTGTGTGTGTTTGGGACTTATTTTGTTCCTACACTGATTCTCTCTTTCTCGCTGCCCAGACGGATAACGTGTGTGTGTTGCACACCATCTGAGGGTTGGAATAAACCTTTTCACTTCCAGGCTTTCATCTCATAACTCTATGAATATAATTTTGGATTATAACTTTTGAAGTAATCAACTGTTGAGTAATGTCTGTAAGGCTGAGTAGGTAGTAAAATTGGATGTTGTGGATGTTCCTCCCGTCTAGATGCAGTGAAATGTGACAAAACTTGGCTGAGCGCTCCTCTGTGCTGCTGTTAAACGATGCTTTGACCTGAGCCTGATGCCCACCGCAGGGCATCAAGCTGTGCCGTCGTAGATCTGCTCGGCCCCTCTGACACCACTCCCTAACCCTGACCTAACGTACCTTTGAGCCGCCTTCAACGCCCACTATCGCCCAAGCAAAGAGCAGATCCGCTGCAGCTTGACCCGGCCTCATATCTGCTTCGGCTGAGGTGCTGTGGCCCCGAATATTTCTGCTTACATAATCTAAAAATCACAAAATAGAAATTTGCCTTCACTATCAGTTCACCCTACGACGCCCTTTATCCTTAGATCCTTGAGTCAGATCAGGAAAAACTCCCCCAAAATCACCTTTAAATTTAACCTCAGGAAGAGCAGCGAAGGAGGCAACAGATGCCAAATTATATTAGACGTAAACATGTGGAGAATGAATCCAAGAGCGTTCAGCAACGTGATCTGCTTCATCCCATCTCCACCAGCCTTGAAGATTTGATTGACACAAGCCTGCAGAACAGCGAACTTCTCCTGGTTCCTGAATGAATGAACCGAGTTCTCGAACAGATATTCCCCCGTTCGGCGTTTTGACGGCGATGGCGGAGGCTGTCACACACGTCAGTCCAAAGAGGTCCCACAGGTGTTGAACTGGGTTGAGATCTCATGGCTGCAAAGGCCATAGAATCTGATTTACATCATTTTTACACTCATCATACCATCCAGCGCCCCTTGTGCCGCATGAACGGGGGCTTTGTAATTCTGGAAGAGACCACTCCCGCCGGGATTGAAATGTTTCATCATTGGATTACGGTGACCAGTCAGAATTAATTTGGATTGATTTGCAGTGACCCTTCATGTCTTAGGGGACGAGTGGACCCACAGCATGCCTGAAAAATGTCCCCACAGCCTGACAACAGCAGCCCCTCTGTGGGGAGGACGGCTGGTTGGTGGCGTCCACCACACATGCGCTCGTCCGCTCATTAAAATGACAAAGCATGACTCATCTGACTGCATCACTTATCGCATCTCTACGGGCCGATGCACCAACCGCATCAAACCGCACCACTCTTTGCTCTTCCATTACTTCCTCTTCACCCGGGCCTGCTCAGCGCAGTTATGGGATGTTAATTGCTTAATTGGATGATGTAGTCGGCCTACACCTGGATGGAAGTTAAGTGTCACTGAACCTGACGCCTGTGGCAGCTGCAGCATTAGCATACAGGCGACGTGTTCGCTGTCCTTAAAGCTCAAATCATTCGTGTTATGAGTGTGATATAAAGCTTAAAACAGTAAATTTGGAAGAGCTCTGTATCCCACGATTGGGGATAATCACTCAATGTTCATGAATCAAAGTAGACTTTCTCTATCATGAAAGCAGATTTTGGAAAATGAGCTGCCTGATGCTAAAAAAACGCTTGCCAACAGCCTCTGAAGTGGCCATCAGACGTGATTTTATGCTCATGAAGAACCTGATAGTGATCCCCTGTTTCAGTCATGACGTAATGAAAGAGAACAGGATGTAGCTGCAGATGGAGTTGTTTCATATGGCTCAGAGTAAAACCTGGTTCTGTGGTAGATTCCCAGGTGATGTTTAGACTCCAGGACGAGAGGTACAGATTTGCAGTCTGATCCAGCAAACATACCTGAAGGGATTTCACCTTTGAAGTGTCTGACAGTCATCCTGTGCTACACTGATGATTCATGCTGAACCCTCTCAGGATGGACACTTTTCTGACAATCAACCTGCAAGACAAAGACTTAAATCAGGACATCTGAAGCTATGAATGTTGCAGCAGGTCGGAGCTGCACCTGCAGTCAGTGGAAACACTTTTACTCTCCAAGACTTTCAAACACTAAAAGTTAAAAAAAACACCAGATTTCATCTTTATTTGTGAGTCCAGCCTTCACTGTATGTAGAGACAGATGTGTATTTCTCTCTTAAGAGCTAACTTCAGCCCTTTTTCGACCTGGACCGGGTTTTATCCCCCGCTTCCATCATTCTAATCGATTGTGGCTAAAATCTCATAACTTGCTTCAGTGAAGACATGTTGCTCGGCTGAGTGCAGCTCTCCATTACATTCCTGCAGGGGCCAGAGGACACTAAAACCCAGATCCTCACAAGTATATTGATTGCACACCCTGTAATTAGACACATTGGTAAAATCTGAGTGAGCATGACCCGCTCTGAAGCCGTTTGCACCTTCGCTCTGCAGCTTTTTCCCCCTTCATTCGCTCGCTGTGGCCTCATGCACAGACAGCAGGTGTCAGTGCGCTGAAGAAATGGCTGGTTTCTGTGAGTCAAGAGGTCGGTAATGCCAAGGTATCTTTGCTGTTATTCAGCACATAAGATGAGATTTTGGTGATGATGAAAATAAGAAAAATGGTGTTCAGGTTCAAAATTGCAGCAGATGTGCTTTCAGGGAAAATGAGCGAACAGAAATTGAGGAGAAGAAAAAAAGAAGAAGAGAAGAAAGAATTGAAATTCGTGCAAATGTGCAGGATCGTAATGAGGGAAGATGGGACATTTATGTTGATAAGACAGATGTATTTTCACATGGAAATCTTCTCTGTTGCAGCCTTAAAGCTGCCAAGGTTAAGGAGTTATTTCCCCTGTGTGGCTCACTGGGTTTAAGCGGCCTTTACGCTCTCAAGGTTAAAGGTTTTATTCCCATCGGAGCCGTTTCTGCTCAGCACGTACGCACATATATCCTCTGATGATGAAGTTTCTATCGTTTGTTATTCTGCTTTTGGCTTTCTGTGGACCTTTCATACCTTAACAGAACTCCGAGCATGTCAGCATGAAAATCATATTTTATCAGAGAGGACACACACACCCTCACACACACCGATGTTCCAGTTCTTGCACAGAAGTACTTAAACAACATGAGGAGAGTTAGCGGCTTTTAAGGAAAATGGCTTTTGTTGTTATACATATAAATTACTTGAAATGCTGAATATTCAAAAAAAAAAAAAACTCTTAAAATGCCTCCAACTCTTCATCAATGAACCAGCTTTTAACTGCCAAATAGACAGAAATGCATTTTAATTTTTTTTTTTTTTTTTTTGTGAATATTATTATTTGAAAGCTGCATGTTGTGATTTTTATCACAGTATTTGTATTCCTGCACACCTGCACAGGTGTGGAGCTACGCTGGGGACTATTTGAAGTTACTGAATTAATCTCTTGACCCCTGGCTGCTCTGCCTTTGCATGACCGCATCAGCTGCATGCGTCCTAACACACAGCATTTAATATGATTATAACTTTGCCCTCCATGTTTGCCTGTTTTGTGCTCAACAGATGTGCAGCTCAAGAGGTGTTTCACTTCCACACTGTACCTGTGCATTGTGTGCTTTACCCACTACGTTATCAGTGGCACACGGAACATAAAGTTCTCCACCTCTGTGTACCAACACAGCGAAGTGAATGTGGTGCTTCAGTCTGTGCGGCCCACTCAGTCCTGACAGTCAGGCGAATGAAGTGACAGCAGCTGTGGTGGTGAACAGGGAAGGGAAGCACATGTGAATTTAGGTGATTTATTTCTGCAGATACAACAAAGTTTTTCATATTTCATGACTAAAATATAAGTTTCATAATCACAAATTACAAAACCTCCCGTAAATCACCATTTAAGTGATTAACATGTGCAATATCCCGACTATGTATCACTTACCTGAAAGTGCTGAAGGAGTCAGTGAAGTGAATCAGGAGTTCTTGGTCTCTCACAGGTTTGAATCATGGCTGTGTGAGTTCGGAGTGGCCTGTTTAGTAATTCTTACAATATTACACTTCCAAATTCATTAGAAAGCGCACGCTCGAAGCGAAATGTTTGTCTTTAAGGAGCTGGAGGTGGTTTACATCCATTCGTGTTGTATCAGGACGAGCTCCGGCGTCTTTGTACCACCATATCTGCTCATTCCTCATCTCAGATGATATAAAGTACAGCAAAGAGCGGCCAGATGTTTCCTCACTTCCTGTCTGATCACAGCGGAGGGGATGATAAAAAAGAAAGAGAAGAAGAGAGGGATGGAGATTGTTTAAAAATTCTCCCCAGATCCGGCACGTACTGCAGGCATGAATTAATCAGACCGAGTCAAGTCGAGATAGGAGACCTGAAAGGGAGGAGAAGATAGGACGAGTCAATTAATGTCTAATGATGATGTGGAAGGATAACGCTGTTTCTCCAAAGCAGAGCGACCACCCGGGAGAAATTACAATATATTGATAAAAAAGGACCATAAGATGAATTTTAAGACGAAGAGGGGCCGGAGAGGTGAGGGGGATTAAAACAAGATTATCCTGTTTTCACTCTTTATTTAATGGTGCTAATGAAAGTGAAATGAGAGAAGAAGAAAGAGGAAATGTTCAAAATTGTGGAGTCCACCAGTTTAATTCTCCTTTTCAGATAAGGCAGCAATTTTCCACGGTGGGATCATTGAGGAGGTAATATCACAAAACAAGATGAAAAACAAGGATCGCAACCACGAGCGGGCTGTTTAATGAGGGATCAGCGAGCTGGGACGAGCATCAGCCGAGGAAACGCTGTTTTGATTCATGTTTTCCTCCATTATTTTGCCTCTTTTCACGAAAAATGTGTCTGTGACAAGACCTCTAAATTAATGGCTTCCTTCCTCGCTCTCGTCTTCATTTCAAGAGAATTAACAACAGAACAGAAACAGTTTGAGTCACTCTGAATGAAGGCAGTGAGACGCAGTTGAAAGCTGCAGAAAAAGCAAGTAAGTGGACTTTGAATGAAGATTGAGAAGGTCAAGAACCAACTTTGACGCTCAGTGTTTGTGATAAATGCACTTTTTTGTGCAATGTTTGGCCATTTTGGCAGTTTTTTGAGCAGAATTTTGAGGGAATTTTTGTGAAATTGTTGAATATTGCAGCAGTTTTTTGAATTTATGTGTGGCGTTTGTTTTTAGACAGCATGCAAACAATTCACATGCAAATGTTGAAAATGTGGGAGGTTTTTTCAGTTACTTGTCTGTAGTTACGAAAATGAATTCGTAATCATGATAACGTGCTTAAAAATCATCGCTTACATTCGTAATCTGACACGTTTGTCACTTGTGTCCTCCGTTGATTTGCACGCGGCGCAGAACAACATCACCAACAAAGAGCAAGTGAAGATTCATATTTCAAAATGCAACAATATAAACACAGATCAAGGCGCCGTTGGAAGCATGAAAAAGGCTTGAAAGAATAATTTTGCAGGCAGCTCTGCTGGTTATAGACGGAGCACAGGCTGAATTTAAGAAGAGAGAGCGAGGATGGAGAGAAGGTAAGCTGAGCTCGTCAAGATCACAACCTGATATTTAATTTAAGAGAGAGAAGACGGGGGACTTAATTAATGTCCATAGATCATGCTGTGGGATAACAATGAGTTTGTTTCCCATTAGTTCAGATAATAATGGATGGAAGGATAAATTAAGACTCTCCAGTTTTTTCGGCTGTTTGAGGCTAAACCATGACTTGATTTTTAATTGGACTTCAGGGAAGAGGAGAGAAGAAGAGCGGGAGACGAAAGAGGGAGGAATGATGGATTAGTAGAAGTGATGATTGTGGTTAAAACAAAACTCTGGTGCTGATCATTTTGTCTGCAGCCTGAATTTTAACTCACAGCCAAACAGAAAGAGACGGGAGATGTTAAACCTGCAAAGACCTTGATCACATCAACACATTTCTGTCTGCGACCGAGTGCTGAAAACATTGCTGTGCAGTGCAGGGAGAGCATTTCAACGCATTTTCTCACTTAAATGATCAAAATCTTGAAACAAAATGAGGCATGTTTACTTTTTTGCTTCTCAGCCTTGATCGCAGTCTAAAACGCTCACAGTGATGCATCCTGTTGTTATGATTTGCATGAAGAATAAGTACAATATTTCCCTTTGAAGTGTATGAGGAGAACAAGGCCTGATATTTAGAAAGAAACATGGAGGCGGCGTGGAGGACAGAGGGAGAGAGAGGAGCATTATCAGCCGAGCATTCGTCTTTGGAGATAAACACAACTTTAAATGTCATCAGGGGAAAACTCGACAGCTTAATTTCCCCTAAATGTTTCTTGGTAATATTCTGGGTCCCAGATATCTGTAATAGCGCAGAATCCAAACAAGTTGTAGTACAACGTCTGTGCTTGAGGTTCCAGTTACATCCTGAAAGAGTCTCTTGACATTTATGTAACCTAATAACTGCATTTCCAAGTACATGATTTATTTCTTTGAAGAGATAATTCATGGTGCTTCTGCTCCACCAGACAGCAGCGAGGAAGATAAGACAGAGAGAAACGATGCGCTGAAGATGTTGTGAGGCTTTTGTGTCGCTGCTTCACCGTGAACATTGAACGCCTCCCACCCCCTTTATCAGGAGAAGAGGGCGTGAAGGTGGTTTGACTGCAGAGTCACAGGTTTGATCGCTGCTCAGCCCAGAGAGAAAGACATCCAACCCCGGTGCACACCGAAGAGGAGGGAGACAGGAAGCCCAAGGTGAGGCAGAGGGAGAGGAAAGGAGGGAGGAGTGTCAGCGAACGCACCGCGAGTGGAATTCAGATGCACACCAAATAACCTACAGCCTGAAATCATGCTTCTCTGCCAGGTGGACTCGCGGTTTGTGGAGGTATTTATAGTTATTTTAAAAAAAAACATATGTTCACATCTAATAAGCAGAATTTAATTTTGCTGATGGTGGATATTCAGATTCAGGTGTTTAATTAACCTTTGAGGAGGCGACCAGAGGTAATAAACTGTGACAATAAGTACTGAGTTTGACTAAAACTAGAGACTGTAAGTTAAATCTGTCACCAAAATCCTGATTTGGTGCAACAAACAGTGAAGTTAGAACCGGTGGAAAGGCCGTCTGTGCTCACAACGCTCCTAACAGGAGAAGAGCAGCATTAAGAGACATGAAAAGAGAGGGAAACAGTGCAGTCAGTGCAGTAAATACTCTACAACACAACACTCTACATTACTCATTTTCATAAAAGAAAAACCTGAAAGTGCACAAAACCACCCAGTGATGAAAAATCAGGGATGCATATTTCAGTTTCTATCCATTAAAATAAGTGCAGCAGTTCTGGAGAAAGTGGCAGAACTGCTCAAAGCACCCTGGTTTGCGCTGGTAGCTCTAACCTCAGTGCTGGCCCTGACCTGGTGATGGCCATGAATCCTTGAAAAAACTCTGTGTGAACCTAAACGGAGAAAATACAGCAAACTTTAAGTTGGAGCGAAGAAATCCAGCCGGTGGTGTGATTGAATTCTTAAGTCCCTTCCAGAAATGCAATCGCAGGAAGATCTCTTGCTTAACTTTAACCTTGGTCAGGCCTCAGACCTCCATCCCTCCACCGATCCCTCCACCCTGCAGTCATAACCTCCTCCCTCTGCACTTTACCCATGACCTCCGGGCTGATGACATCACTGCGGGCAAATCCTCAGACCGAGCAGCGAGAGCGCTTTCAGCAGAGCGAGGTCAGCCACACACAGAAACCTCATTGTGTGTGTGTGTGTGTGTGTGTGTGTGTGTGTGTGTGTGTGTGTGTGTGTGTGTGTGTGTGTGTGTGTGTGTGTGTGTGTGTGTGTCTTTGTATCCATGGGAAACCAAGCTCGACTCAGACTGTGACAGTTTTGGTCGTCCTCAGCCGGTGTCACATTAGAGGCTGTCGTCGTTAAATCCATTAGCTTTTCACATGCTGTTGCCTCGGGTGCAGCTGCATGTTGTTTTGATGCTTTAAAGATTATTTGATGCTGAAAACTGAATGAACGCTCTCGTGTGTTTCTATATTTGGTCGTCCAATGAGCAGGAGAGGCTGGGAGCAGAGACGCTGCTGTCAAAAGCCGAGCGAGCTGCATTTCATACGCGTTGATTTTACCTCTGTCTGAACATAAACCTGTTGATCTGAGCCTCAGTCCTCTTCATCAGCAGGTGCTCTGAGGAGGGGGGGTGAGGGTGGACACCATCCCCCTTGTTCACCTGCCTTCCCCTCTCTCCACCCCCGGAGTGTGCAGGTGCAGAGGGGCTGTTTAAATGAACATGTTACTCTGGTCTATCTGACTCATTGATCCTCTATCTGACTGAGGTTGGTCTCAGTTAAAATCCAGCAGCTGGCATGTTTTTTCTCTTTCTGGTTCAGTTTCCTCTGAACTTTGTGCTGTAAATACTCTGTTCTACACTATATTGTAGCCTGCATACTCTATAGAGTAATCATCTAAGTTGCCTCGTGTTGTCCTGCAGAGCGAGAGGATCATAGAGACGTTGCTGCCTCGAGTATTTCTATAATATTCCTGTAATATTCTGTGATTGTGGGTTAAGTTTTGGTAAAACGTGTGTTTGTTGGTGATGTTTGGGCTGAATAATAAAGCTTTATGGTGAACAAGTGAAGCACAAGGACCTGATTGGTGCCTGTACATTGTATATTGTTGTTGTTGTGTTGAGTTTCAGAGTTCCTGCTGTGCGGGACGTTTCAGTCATAATCTGAGTTATTTGTGTGAATGCTGATTCAAAGCAGCACTAAACTTTCAGGAATCTTTCATGTCAAGTTCAACTTTGGTGAACTTAAACATGCAAGTTTGCACCGCTGACCAATGGCAAGCCTTCTTGACGGCGTTGACCTTTAGAGGAATGGAGGGCTGTAGAGTCCAAAACAAAGAGAGCTATGATAGCCTATTGGCTGCGCTGCACTGAAGAGCCATGCATCTGTTAGACAAAGCTGATGATAGAAGAATGCCTCCGATAAGTCTGTGAACTCATTGCCCTGTTAGCTACCAAGCTAGGCAGCGTCGCTCATTGACAACAAGCAAGCTAGTTTGGAGAGCTATTGTGCTCCCATGTCACTGGCTGGCCACCAAGCTTTAGCACCAAGGATGTGCAGAAGAGCTTCGCCAGTGATGTGAAGCAAGCTCGTCGAGTCGACCGTGGCGGCGGAGAGCGTTGATCTTTGCGAATCGTTGATGACGCTGTCAGATACTGTCGGCGTTTACTCAACTCTACAGACATTTATGGGACTGCATTATATTGTAAAACATCCAAAAAGTGGTGGACAAAATATTAGAAACCCCTTTTCCGTATACAGTAACGGGTTGTTTCATGGTGTCATGTGTACCAATAAACCATTCAGTGAGTGGAGCGTCCTTGTTAATGACATGCTCGATAATGACACAATGCGTTGAAAGAGTCAGGGATTGAAGTGAGACCTTGTTCACTAAAAAGAGAAGAGGGTTGCAAACACACACACACACACACACACACACACACACACACACACACACACACACACACACACACACACACACACACACACACACACACACTCATCCCGCCAATAGTTTCTGCTCCACAGTCTCAGACTCCTTATCTGTCCTTGTTAAATGCAAAACAAAACACAACGGGGATCAAAAATCACACAAAAGCAGTGAGTCACACATTTGCGGAGTGCGCGGCTGTTTTCTAGCAATTACCCCTAGACTCTGGATTTCAAGTCAAATGAGCCAAGCTGTGAACTGTTTGATGATGTCCGCCAACAGGACCGTCTTTAATGCGATGCCAATCTTTGTGTTTCTCGCCGTTGCTCCTTCTCTCGTCCCTGAAATTCTTAGAGGCCACGCTGCGACGGAAATGTGTGGGATTTCAGAGAGCAGAGAGGAACGAGAAGTGGTTTATCCAATGGCAATTTGTTTTGAGAAGCCATTTAAAGTCTGTGTTTCTGAAGAATGGACTCCAATTGTTAGATAGATGAGAACGACTGATACATGGATGCAATACAGGAAGCAGTAAATCAGATTCAGACTTTCTTCAGCTTCCTCGCTGGTCTTTCTTCTTTCCTTTTAAGATCAAATTTGATCCATCTTATCATTGCTGCAGCCTGTTTACACCCACCAGATCGCTGGCAGCTAGCTTAAGATATTACTAAACAGCCTAGTTACGTGCATGAAGAAACTTTTATCGATGTGGACACGCTGGTTAGATTCTCCAGTTCATTCTGCAGAAACGATGAGCACCAAAGTCTAATTCATTCACATTTACCTGCACAGTAAACAAAAGAGAGGAAATAAAGTGGAAACTTCCAACTTTGAAGTGCTTGTAAAGTCTGAAGGCTCCGCATATCAAGACAAGGAAACGGTGTTTTTCATAAAATGAATCCAAGTTGTGAATCGCTGTGAAAGGGGAAGAATCTCAGCCACACAAAGGTGACAAAACAAGTTTAATTATGTTTATGGATAACACATTTTATCCTGTCCTTCCCTGCACAGATTTCAGACTTCAGCCCAGTTAATTCGACGCCGTCGCATAAAAGATTCACGCAGCCGAGATTTACAAGCATCACGCAGCGACAGTATCATCCGCGGATGAGAGCCAGCGGGCCGAATCACCCCGGCTGGACGGAGGAAGGAGGCAACAGCACAGGAGAGGAGGAGGAGGAGGCTGGCAGAAGTCTGATCAGTGTCAGAGATGATAGATACAAGTTTGTTTTTCATTCTTTACACGCTCGCCGAAGCAAACAAATCCTGCACAATGGCGAACACGAGACTCATGAAGTGCTCTGATGCCGTTATGTTGCTTCAGCTGAGGTCGCCACAGTCAGTCTCATCTGGACTTATTGGGGGGGTGTTGATAAAAAGCTGTGATGTCCAGATGATCAGTGTCACCTCTTCTTCCTCTTGCAGCCTACAGTATGATGTCATGTCGTCTTTCCATGAGGCCTCCAGCAGGCCTGAAGATAAATTTAGATCGACATCAACTCATCGCTCACTGTCTCCTATGTGAACTTGTTGAATGTAATTCACACCGTTTGAGTTCACACGAGGTAACGAGGGACATTCAGCATGAGCGAAAGGAGTACAAGCAGATTGGGGCTGGAAAAGATGCACACAGATGTTTGTAGATACGCTTTGATGCTCATTTTAGGAGAAAATGAACAGGGTGAATAGTGCTGGTGTCACAAAACCACCAAAAGACGCTGAAATATGAGGATTTCAAGCTCACACTCGTCAGATTAGTCAGTCACATATTGAGAAATGTTCCTGGTCTTCACTTATGTTGTGGTTTATCTCTCCCATCCAATTAATTTCCTTTAGAGTTCCTCCAATAATACATGAACAGATTTATGAGGGTCTCTTATCGTACAGCTGTCTGTCAGCGTTTAAAGTCTAAAGCCTTTTTAAGCAAGAACTTAAGTCTGACTGAGATTGACAAGCTCCACAGTACAAAACGTTAGCCTGCCTGCCTGCCTGCCTGCCTGCCTGCCTGTCTGCCTGCCTGCCTGCCTGCCTGCCTGCCTGCCTGTCTGCCTGCCTGCCTGCCTGCCTGCCTGCCTGCCTGCCTGTCTGCCTGCCTGCCTGCCTGTCTGCCTGCCTGTCTGCCTGCCTGCCTGCCTGCCTGTCTGTCTGCCTGTCTGCCTGCCTGCCTGCCTGCCTGTCTGCCTGCCTGCCTGTCTGCCTGCCTGCCTGCCTGTCTGCCTGCCTGCCTGCCTGCCTGCCTGCCTGCCTGTCTGCCTGCCTGCCTGCCTGCCTGCCTGTCTGCCTGCCTGCCTGCCTGCCTGCCTGCCTGCCTGCCTGTCTGCCTGCCTGCCTGCCTGTCTGTCTGTCTGTCTGTGAGACAGGAACTCAAATCCTTTTTCTCATTTTCCTCCAGGAACATTCTGTTCATTCATAAAGTCAAACTCAGATAATCACGCAGCCAAACATTTGCTTGTTTAAGGATTAAAAATAGAAAAAATCTGCATCCATTTGTGTCTTTGTCTCACCCATCCGTCCACTTTCGGTCACTTGTCGGAGGCCCGGTAGGCAGTCCAGACGTCCCTCTCCCCAGCAGTTTTTTCCAGCTCTGCCTCAGGGACCCTCGGGGAGTCCTGGAGCCATGTGACATGTATAATATCTCCTGGCTGCTATCAGCTGAACATACCATGAAAACCTAGTAGACGTTTCCTTGAAGTGTATTTGGCATATATTGGCCAGAGATTACCTTTAAGTGCTGTCGCTCCAACTCAAATTCACACCTGCCGACACTCATGCTTTACTGGGTTTCTCCTCCACTTCAAGGCCCTCCTGTTTTGTTGTTTTTCCCAATAAACTCTGGTAGTTTGCATGTTTTTCTGACATTGGCTGCTCTCTGTGCAGGCAGACGGGCCAGCTAACTAAACATCAGCTGTTGTCAAAATGTCAGAGCGGGATGGCGCTCCACCATAGGCTGAGCTCAGCGACTCCATGGAGGAAACTGATTCGGCTGCTTGTACCCAAGTCCCTCACCAGTATCCTGTCCAGGACCCCACCCAGAGACTTTAAGAAGGCTGGATGCTACTGCTATGAGAACTCCAACACAGAGGCGCCTCTCACACTGGCCAGCTATGGTAAAGCAAAGTCCAGCCTCTCTCCAGGGGTTTGGAACCAGACCCAGAGTGCTGCAAGATCTACATCTAGTTGGCACCGCTCCACATCCCACCGGCACGCTCCACTCCAGGTCTGGCTTCAGGAGGAGGTCCTGGATTCCTGCGAGGTGCTGCAGTTCCAATTCATGAGGGGTCTTTGAATCACTCTCAGCCTCCCCTGGGTCCAATTTGCCTTGGGAGACCCTTCCAGGAGCTGTCCCAGGGTCACGGGGACACACAGACCCCTCCACCATGACGAGGCCGTGTTCCCTGGAGCGGACTATGAAGTTGTGCTTCCAATGAAATTTGATCTGAACTGTGTTTGAATCACTGAAGGTCAAGCCTGGAGCTTTATTCAAATAACCAGCAGGAATTTTCCAGCCAATGATCATTGATTTATCCTGATTTTCAGGTCAAATCGAGGCTTCTTGCAGAGTCTTGAATCTCTGCCTTGTCTGGCTTCACAGTGTTGTGTCTGAGCTCTTTTACTTCTCTTGTGCTATTTGCTAAACAGCATTTTAAAACCAATGAGGGTCCATCTTAAAGGGAGGTCCACCCTCCAGTCTCAGGTTTCTATCCCCCCCACCTCCACTCAGCAAGCACTGGATGACCTATGAGGTACAAACAGCCAAAAAATCAGCGTGCATCATCTCTAGTGTAACACATATCGCGTGCGGTGCGTGACAGGGTCGATGAAGCCATGCGTCTCCCTCGCCAACAAACCAGTTATCAATCTTGTTTTCCCGTCACAGCGCCTGTGGCTCAGAGAATTAACTCACTCACACAGAGATATGTAAACAGAGAGATGGATTTCAGCCGGGCAGGAGATTTACACACCGGCCAAAATCAATACAGAATACAAAGTGGACTCTAAAACATATTATGGGATCTGGAAAAACACTCAAACTGGCTCATTATAGTTTCAGAATGCCAACTATGCCATGAAGGTAAAAAATCAGAGGTTCTGGAGCGTCTACAGGTGCTTATTGATACGTCTTTTCATTTCATGCACATTTTTCTGTCTATAAATAAATGTATCGTGTGTGTGTGTGTGTGTGTGTGTGTGTGTGTGTGTGTGTGTGTGTGTGTTAAAGCGCCCGCTCCAAGTACACATTATCCACAGTTTTATATACATAATGTAACATGTAACACCCGACGGCATCAATGAAGATGTATATCTCTCTCACACACAAGCAAAACTAAATACACACTCAGTCTTTCCTGTTTGCAGCAGACATGGGCTTCAGGGAATTAAATGACACACACACACACACACACACACACACTTATATCGGCCTCTCTCACAAGGCAGCTAAACATCTCCTTTTCACCGCTTGGGAGATGGAATATCAATCCGATCTTGAATACAAGAGCGCGCGGTTTAATTCATCGCGGCTGCTTCAGATGTTTTTCTCTTTTCGAGCGTCAGCGTCACAGCCGTTCGCTCGCTGCGTGCTCAGCTAACGTGATACACATGTACAGCCTTGTTTTAAGCAGTAATCTTTCAGAGGCAATTGGCCCTATCCGGCGAGCCGCCACATCCTATGCCACCCGGTAACAGCCTTCCAAGGCTTCTGATAGGCTGAGATGCCAGATGGCTAACAATGATGGATAGTTTATTTACTGAGCTGAAACAAGGTTGTGAAAAGATGTGTGTGTGTGTGTGTGTGTGTGTGTGTGTGTGTGTGTGTGTGTGTGTGTGTGTGTGTGTGTGTGTGTGTGTGTGTGTGTGTGTGTGGGTGGGTGGGTGGGTGTGTGTGTGTGTGTGTGTGTGTGTGTGTGTGGGTGTGTGTGTGGGTGTGTGTGTGGGTGTGTGTGTGGGTGGGTGGGTGGGTGGGTGGGTGTGGTGATGCTGTCCTTAGTTTTCTTTTGTTGTTTGTGTCCTTGCATGTTTGATTTCTTCATGGTTTGTGTGTCTGTTTCTCGTTAAATTCATCTACTCAGTCATTTCTTCGGTGTTTTCTGCCTTTTCTTGGTTGCTTTGTTGAGATCTCCTCAGGTTGTTTTTGACCTTCGCACGCGTTTCCTTTCCTTTTCTTCGTCCTGGGTCAGATTTCAGGCACAGTTGTTTGTTAGTAATATTATAAAAATGATTTTTGATTGGGATTTTATATCTGACCGTGTGTCTGTGTGGTTGCATGCCGTTCAGGTTGTATGAGACGGTCGACACACAGGTTTTCTCTCTCCTTTTCTTTAGGTTTGACCCCCATTAGCACAGATAGAATGACCTCTGACCCCTAAAACTCCCACACATAAGTTTCCTGTTACTGTTTTCTATGTAATGATGCACAAGAGAGGGGGAACAAGTTAGAGGGATGCACGATCATTTTGTTTAACTCTTCTTCATTAAAGGTAGTGTGGAGGTACGAACTGCATTTTCCATTTTGGTTATCTTGTTTCTGGTAGTATCTTTGTTCCTACCCTTGATTGAAATGCAGGGACAAAGCACATCAGAGTTAAGATGTGTTTCCTTATGTTGCAGATTAAGAGAGGATGAAGTGGGAGCAGAGATATCATGAACAGTGCATGCAGAGTTAAGAAGAGCAGCTGACAGTGAGTGCATTCATATGCACTAAAGTTTAAAGTAAACGTTGGGCTTTCTGCAGTAAAACTGGAGTCCTGCGATGGAGACAACCTGATTGCACCTGCTGGATTTTAATAGTACTATTTGACACACTGGTGCCCTGAGGAAAAACAGTGTAATCTCCGCTAAAGAAGCAGGAAGCAACCTGTGGCATCAGTAATAAATTCACTTAAATTAATGAAATCGTGCACATTTGCTCTAAAAGGTGTGAGAGCAGATCTCAAGCTTGAAAAAGCCACTGGGGTCAACCAGGGGAGTTTTAAAGCCTGAAAGCCTCCCTCCTCCTTTCTGAACAAAGATTTGTATCAGGACACTAAGCACAGGCTCCCTGCTAGCTTTGAATATCAGTGCATTATGTATATTCTGCATCCTGTCATGTTTTCGTCTGATTTGTTTCACACAAAGTGCAACAGAAAAATGATTCTTAAACTCAAGATATTAATTATGGCCGCAAATAAAAAAAATCTGAAATATTTCCCTGTGAAATGTAGTGGCGTGGAAGAACGAGGAGGTGTAGAGTTCAAAGATTATTATAGCTGCAAGAGGAAACTGACTGAGGGAAAGAGGCCCAATCACAAATCTGACTGCTACTTCAGCACCAGGGACAGCTCCACGGCAACACGGATTTCAACTGAGACCAACCTCAGTCAGATAGAGGATCAATGAGTCAGATAGACCAGAGTAACATGTTCATTTAAACAGCCCCTCTGCACCTGCACACTCCGGGGGTGGAGAGGGGGGAAGGCAGGTGAACAAGGGGGATGGTGTCCACCCTCACCCCCCCTCCTCAGAGCACCTGCTGATGAAGAGGACTGAGGCTCAGATCAACAGGTTTATGTTCAGACAGAGGTAAAATCAACGCGTATGAAATGCAGCTCGCTCGGCTTTTGACAGCAGCGTCTCTGCTCCCAGCCTCTCCTGCTCATTGGACGACCAAATATAGAAACACACGAGAGCGTTCATTCAGTTTTCAGCATCAAATAATCTTTAAAGCATCAAAACAACATGCAGCTGCACCCGAGGCAACAGCATGTGAAAAGCTAATGGATTTAACGACGACAGCCTCTAATGTGACACCGGGCTGTTTGTGCTTTGTAGACATGAAAAGTGGTGATCCTGAATATATAATGTGTGTTTTCTTTCTAATGTGGCCACACTGTACGATTGCATTATTATTACGCACATTAACGTCTTTTATTTCTTTCTTCAGACATTCAGATATCCACACGCGGATCCCGCGTTGTGGCGTGGCGTCTAACCCGCACTGCGACGTGGATGAAAGAGCACGAAGAGGACAGAAAAGCAGGAGGAAACAGGAAGCAGGTGATGGAGAGAGAGCGACAGAGAGCTTGTTCCGCTGCTGCTGAAGTAAAAAAAACATGGCGAGCAGTGATTACTCTCTCCCTCTGCATCACACACACACACACACACACACACACACGTACAAACAAAAACACCAAGGAACTGATGGTGACAAGACACCACTACAAATCTGCTTACAGTCTGCTGAGAGCAGTATGAAAGCTATTCCATGTCAGCCTCTCTCTGTCTCTCTCTCTCTCTCTCTCACACACACACACACACACACACACACACACACACACTCCATGGCCGCTCACAGACACCAGTCTGAGGATTTAATTGGGTCCTTTCAGTTTACCACTGAGTTGACGGCTCAAAGCAATTACAGACACAGACAGTCCCCGGCACACTACTGAGGAGCGCTTGATTTTCAGACAGCCACACCTGAGGGGCACTTGTCATCTATAACCTCAACAGCGGAGGGGTGCTTGTTTTGTTGACAAGCACCGCTGTCGAGCACTTGTTTTACAAAACACCCTGTGAGGGGTGCTTGTTTCCGTACGCACACCTGAAAACCGTTTGTTCTGTGATGCTGCACAACCACCGAACCAGAGCTTCAGTCAGGGAGGCCTTTAAATGACTTAAATGACCCATTACTGCCTTCAAAAAACGTACTCATGTAAAAGTACGTAGTTAATATCATAATTATATTATTATATCTCTGTCTCACACAAGCAGAATTTTAATCTGAAATAAATCAAAGGCTGCTTTTTTTTGGCTGATCGTGGACAAAGTTCTGTAAAATGATAATAATCATAATAAGTTTGGCTCTCCAACTAAATGTGGTGCAGTGAAGCGTATAAAGTATAAATACTCAAATGAAGTAAAGGTTGAATGTGTTGAGTTTCTGCTGGTTGACCAACACCTTCAGCATCTCTCTGCATTTTCCGTTTTGAAGACATAATCAAGGAAAACTGGAGGCAGGTCGTGTTTCGCTGTGTGAACAAAAGCCCTAAACGTGTGAGTGATGGCGGATCCCAGGAGTCAGAGTTATTGTGTCTGAATTCCTGCAGAGGAGTGAGCACAATAACAAACAACAAGAAGAGGGAAAGAAAGAAATTACACAGTTAAAGTGAAACATGGCTGTGATCTTTGACCGGGCGGAGCCGAGGGAGCGCTTTATGTGCAGAATCCGGAGAAGAAAAGCCCCTCTTGTTGTGCAGAGAGCGCCTGCAGAGGTGCACTTGTTTTCTTACAGCGCAGCCTTTGAGAGCCTCTTAATTTTTAGACAGGGACAGCTGAGGGGTGATTTTTGTGCACAATCACTGCTGAGGGACGCTTGATTTATGTACACACAGCGCTGAGGGGTACTCTCTTATTTTTTTATTTTCTATCTGCAGCGCATAGGCCGACCCCTTTGATGAACACATGCGTGCATCCGAGCAGGGCCTGATTCTTCAACAGCCTCGCCTGAGAGGCACTTGTCGCCTGTAACCTCTGTGCAGTGGGGTGCTTGTTTTGTTGACAGGCACCACTCAGGAGCACTTGTTCCGCGGACAAGTGCGGGTAAGAGGCGCTTGTTTTGGGGATGTGTACTGCTTAGGTGTGCTTGTACACAGTCATCAATGACAAGAGCTTGATTTTGGGAACAGGTGGCTCTGAAAGCACTTCAGTTTTTCTTTTAAGAATTTAACAGGAACAGTTACACAAAACCTGAGCTTCAGAAATGACTTCATCTGAGTCATGAATGTGAATAAAGTATGTAAAACGTGGTCCCGGACGCACCTGACCCCCATCTGTTTGCCTCTGGGTTCATGAAAACAGCTCCACGTCCTCAGAAAGTCACAAACAGGCAGTCTGCTCAGAGGAAGTACTGACAGGCGCTGATTCTCAGGACAGAAGGGCATCTACCGTTTCTGAAACATGACTCGTCATTAATAACAAAGTGGGAATCACCATGATTTGCATGGTGCTGAGCAGCAGCTGGCCTCGTTGATCAGGTGGGATCCCCTCCCATCAAACCTTGCTCTGGTTGCCTCCTACCTCGCTTTTTTTTTCGCTGAAAACTTCAAACCACATTGTCTGCAAAGACATTAAAGAGGTTCTTATCTTCCACTTCTGCACATAACCTCACTCAAGGAGCCGTCTGGCATGTAGACACTTTTCTATTTACTGCAAAGTGCCTTGAAGAGCCCTCACAAATCAAAGTAAAACAAACCAATACTGTACTCAAAGCTCGGCCGTGTTGTGCACGACACATGGAGCCAGAAAAAGTCCAAAAATACAAATTCTTAAAGTGGAAAAAACAAACTGCAGCTCTGTGAAAAAGAAAAACTTCTGTCTAAATAAACTCTCTCACTCTGCAAAATCGTTATTTTCTCCACAGCTCTATAAATACAACCAAAAGATGATTTGACCCGGCACATTTAACACTCAGGTGCCAAATACTGAATTCCATATGAGGGAAAGCATAATAGAAATAGAAATATAATGAGTGAGAAACTAAGTAAAAATCAATAAAACGCTGCAGGACCTGGATCCCCTGAGGTCGGCTTCGCACGTTCTCCTCCTGCATGCCATTTCGCTGCCCTGCTGCGTGTTGATGACTGAAGTTATTGATGTGAGTGGATTGGAATGGAATCAGGCCGCTGCCCTCTCACGCTGATACGAACGGCCCCCAGACGGGACTGAAAGCGCTGACAAATGAGCTGCTGTATTTTCCGTGAACTTTGACGCAGCAATTTCAGTCCCCGTCGGATGGAAAGCTCGTCCTTTGTTCAGCTAACGTCCCTCGCTCCTCTGCTCTTTGAGCTGCGATGAGTTTTTTTCATCCTTCTGTTCGCTGAATGAAATCACCATTGTGTGAGGGCTAAACCACATAAATAACATCTCCTGGTGCGAGTGATGGCGGAGTTAAGACCATACGTAAAGCTGCTGGAATCGATATCCGTCTAACAACGATCTGCTGAGGTGAAAGGCGTCTCATAATGAATCTACAGAGAATTATCACCTCAATCTGCAGCTCCTCTCGGCTTTACGGAGCTTTTTAGCAACTTTCCGTTTCATTCGCTCTCACCTCTCTCATCACATCATTTTCCGAAGCAGCTGGAGGCTTTTTTCAGGCAAAAAGCTGCGAAATGTCACCGTACACGACCTGCCAAACCACAGGCAGACGAAATTAGAGGCCAGCTGGTGAACACAGTGGAGCCTTTAGCAGCTAAAGTGCCAGATATTCTTTTATTAGGAGTTGGTAGAGAGCAAAAACAGAGCTAAAAGAGAGCAAATCTCCGACTTACCTTCACCAGGTGACCAGAAACACGATCTGAAGCTGCTCTGTGACTGCTGGACGTGTAAAGAAGCAGCTCACATAACAATTTAGCCATGTGATGGTCAGTTAAGGATAAAAATATGTTTAATAGTTCACTTCTGTGCACTGTCCTACTTTCAAATTGTGTTATTTTACTTTATTTTATGCGCTTTTATTTTCTCTTATGTCACACACTGTCTTTATATTCTTATTTTCACTGTTGGTGGGTTTTATTGGACATCTGTCCCTGTTCTGAAGCTCGTTCCATGTCTTTGTTGATGTGAAGCACTATGTTAATAATAACATAACAATACGTTTTATCTGCATTGCACATTTCATACAGGAACGGCAGCTCAAAGTGCTTTACAAAAGAGAAATCACATGCACAGAGTGAGTGCAAAAGACAGACAATAAAAGCAGATAAAAATAGATGCAAAATAGGACTGAAATAAGGATGAAAATAAATAAAATAAAGACGATGCATAAAACCACACAATAAATCAAATCGAGGTAAAAATAAAGCAGAATAAGGATAATAAGAGACGCTGTGACGCACTTTGAGCTGCAGTTCTTAGATGAAAGGTGCTACGAGCATAAAGTTCTAGTACTAGTACTAGTAGTAGTAGTAGTAGTAGTAGTAGTAGTAGTAGTGGTAGTGGTAGTGTTTGCTTCACGAGGACTGTGTAGGTGTGTTTTGATCAGATTGATCAGTCTGATCAGCCTGAACTCTTCCAGTGACAGCTCGGACAGAACCATCAGTGTTCCAGCGTTGGCCTGTTCCTGTCGGATCTCACTGCTTTTTGTTTGTAGATGATTGAATAACATGTGTCAGGGCCTTAAAATGGACCCGATCCAGGCTTTTGTGAGGCCGTGGATCCGGATCTGCTGCCAAGGCCCCGGTGGACTGTAAGTGAGGCGGCTGTGCAGCGTTCAGGGATCAGACGAGCCTCCGTCTAAACGGATCGTAGCTCTTTAAAAACACTGCATCTGCAGTTTTTTCAGCTGTGATCAACGTCGGCTCCTGCTGGGCGAAGTCACATCGAACACGGCCCAGAAACCTCTTTTCTGAGCTCGCTAATTGGAACCAGAGTTAAGATGTTAAATCCTGCTGAGATGTTTAGCTGGTTGCTGTTTTTCAGCTGCGCGCTGGTTTCTGTTTGCAGCTGTGAATTCAGAAGAGCAACGAGAAAACACACAAACAAGACAAAACCGGTGGCACAGAGAGATCAGTTTACACAGACGGATATCTGTGTGTGCGTGTGTGTGTGTTAAAAGTTAAAACCTTTGCCCTTTAGACATGTGTATAAAAAAACATACATTAATAAGTGCACCTTCACACTCGAATGCAAAGGTTTACCTGAACCCCAAAGACACACTCTCACTCTGGATGAACACACACTCTTCAGGTATCTGCAGGTGTTTTTGACAACGTCGCTCGTTTTTCCCGAGACTGCGACACCTGAACACAATCGAGGTGAGTGTGAAGCGCACCCGGCTGCAGCTCGTCGCCTTGTCGTTGTGTGATTTACAAATCCTGAAATGTGGTGCTGTGACCGACTGATAGAAATATCAAATCCTAGCTAGTTAATGTCCAGAGAAATATGTGTAAATACATCAACACATATCAGTGTAACAGGAATTAAGTGATAAAATAAGTATTTTCCATGCACATGTGTGTCAGGATAGAAATAAAATTCCTTCAGAACATTATTATATTCCAGCATCTTCAGGCAAACATGCAGCATCACTCAGACTCGATGAAATGAACTGAAAGTTATTCTCAAAATTTGCACGGTTCTTCTAAGTTTAAAGACCTTATATCCATCATTCGAGGTCAATGTTTTGCCATACTTTGCATCGAATGTGTGATCGAGGCCGAAGTCTTTGATATTAAGTCTTTAATATGCGGCCTTTGCTTGCTTCACCTCTGTAACCAAAATGCAATGCATGCAGTCAAGAAACATTTCTCTCATTTGTTGACCTCATGATGGAGGGAGGGAAAGGGAAAGACGCTGATGTTTCCGGATCACCCGTGAAGCAGTTTATACCCTGACAGAGGAGGTGATATAGAAGTGGTGCAACACAGCTAACGAGCTACGATGGCGTCCTCCCACTTGGACTCAGAGAGACGGCTTTCTGTTTAGTCCATGTGGATGGAGTTGTTTTACCACCGCTGTTACATCCAATAACTGCATCTGTTCCACTGAAATGAATAAATTCTGCTTCTTGTTTTAAATGATGGTGAGACAAAGCTTTCACAAGAAAATCTGAGACGACACGGAGCTCTTTTATTGGTATTTTACAGCCATATTATATTCACCCTGTAGAGAAAACGCTTCCTTACAATCTCTTCGACTCTCTCTGCTTCAGATGACCCTGAGACAGCTGCTGGGACAGCCATTGACATGCACTCGAGTGTTTTTCAGTGTGCTCTGCTGCACACAGTCCCTCACAGACAGAGCCGAGTGTGGGCTGAAACAAACACCTTAATGTTAAAGGATTACCTCCTAATGCCATTAGCTCAGAGAGGAGCCATGCATCAGCAGGAGGACTCCTCCACCCTAACCGAGCGCCCTCCACCTGGGCTGCAATGCCGGGAATGTCCGATGTGATCGGAGCCTTCGAGCCGTGAGTCCTGGCACGTTGTCAGAGTTCAGGACTGTTGGTGGAAACGGTGACAGTTGTGAGAAACATACTGATGGTCTTACAGCAACAGTCATTACCTCGCTGCAGCCTTTTCAATTCCCAGTGGAGGTTTTGTATTCTGCGCACACAAAGAGTCCTTTTCAGCCCCCAAAAAAGAGTCATCTATGTGCACCATGGGCTCTCCCCTGCCTGTCACATTGCTGTGAACGGGCTAAAGGTCTGTTTGCACCCAAGTGTTGTGTGCACCTCGAGCGCCCAGGCTTCCTTACCGACCACCGTCCTCTGACTTCCTCTATACAGATTGTGGTTATTGGATTAAATAATTTATCAGTCTGGGTCAACACAGCGGTCTCTCTTTGTCGAGCTGGAACAAAACCGAACAGACATTTAGACACACAAACACACACAAACAAACACACAAGCAGACAAACAGGAAATTTAAGAGAAAACGAGGGAAGACGGACGGAGCAAACGATGAATGAAAAGGAGGAAAGCACTGACGCAGAGGACACGGAAAGAACTCAAAGTTTGGAATAACACAGACCCACCGAGCAGCTCGAAGCTGTTTATGTGTCACTTAAATATCAACGTATGTTAAAAACAAGACGGAGGACGTTTTATAACTGATTGTGCGTCTTCCATCTCCATTTTTTTTCTCATAGACAGCCAAGGTGACAGGTTTACTTCTTCTTCTTCTTCTTCTTCTTCTTCTTCTTCTTCTTCTTCGAGGTTTATTGGCGGTTAGCAAACTGGTTCACTCCACACCAATCAAAGGAAATTAACCTAAATCACGTTTCACGAGTTTGACTCTAACTTGCTTGATAATTAGCTGGAAACACAGAAACTCAGTTACTTCACAGCAAAGCAAGATAAAATTAGCAGGTAACGACTAACATTCGCCACCTTTGTAACAGCTGCAGCATCAGCACCGAGCGGACTGACGTGTTTGTGAGAAACAGCGTTTTATTTTTTCCATTGGCTAAGTTCAGGCTAAAACACTGCTCAGACATATATTCCAGTCATTTCTGAGCCGGCCCACGCTGTCCCGTCTCTCCCTGCCAGTTTTACCAGTCAGCCGCCTCTGACTGCACAACTTGAAGACGGCTTAAGTAAGACAAACACTGCAATCCATCTTTTTCCTCCAACACTGCTCGACTAACTCTCCTCGACCAGCAGCTGGGAGCTCAAGAGCGAGGTCTATTCATCTCACTCTCATTCACTCTCTTTCTCTGCCCACCATATGTTTCACTCCTTTTCTCCCCTCTGTCTTCAGGGCTCCTCTTTTCATCTTGACCTCTCAGCCAGTTAATCTCAGGTCATTAGACATCCATTTGTCAACGCCCGGACATCAGCGAGCGTGGAGTCCGCTGGCCTCGCTCTCCCCACTTCAGATTCTTCACTCCCTCCTCTGCTGTCGCCTCTCCGCCGCTCTGCCGGCATCCCTCAAGGCCCTTCACTCGCTTCCTCTCATCTTTTCCCCTCTTTCGTTTTCCCAGAAGTGCTGATGGACAGAAAACTACAAGCTCGGCCTGAGGGAAGGCTGTGAGGCAGGAGAGAGCGAGCCAGGAGGGAAGATACAGGAAGAGAGAGACGCAGACGGGTGGAAAGACTGAAGATAGATGAGGGGACAGAGTGCGAGAAAGACGAGAGGAGACGGGGACAGGCTGAGAGACAGTGTCGTGCAAGCTCACAATTAAAACTACATGTTTTTAATGAGCTGTTAAGGCTGCAGATGTCCTGCAGTGTCATCCAGTTGGGAAGCAGCCTTTTTTAAAATGCTGTGAGTTTAAGTCGGGTGGGTCAGGGTCAGTTCCTTCAGCTCGATGTGTTTAATTTGCGTAAAAACGCTCACGTTCAGTAGTTGCAAACTGATGCATTCAATTCACTAAAAGCGTGAGCAGGTTCATGCATAGCCCTCCAGAGAGAGAAAGTCCAAAAATATGAGACGTAAAAAGGCAAAACGTCAGAGGAAATGTCTCTTTAGATGTTTCCTCTGTAGAGAAACGTCCGCAGTGTGACGCATCCTGAAGCTAAAGAAGCTAAAACTGTTCTCGCCTGTCGTCCACAGTGTTCAGCGTCCACACACTTGCACTGGTTTTGATCCAGTGAGAAAAACGTTCTTCTATCAGCTGTTTCTACTGATCTGTGCGTCAAAAGCATCTTGGACCAAATTCCTTCAGTCACAGTTCATTTTGACCGTGAAGCCAGCGTTCGTCTGTGTGTTCGTTTTGTCAGCAAATTCCATGAAGAGACTGAAACCAGCAGCGCGGTCGTCCGTCTCTGCGTCCCCGCCTGGGCTCTCATCCCTGAACCAGTTTGTTCACATGAAGAGTGAAATGATTTCAAGGTTTTTCTGAAGCTCGCACGTCTTTGTGAAGCACCGTGTGTTGCACCCCCTCATCCTCGTGGCCTCGTAATCAATGGATTTAATCTCAATAACAATAAGAAACGGGGATCATTTCAGTTTGGTTGTGGGGTCTAAGCTGTGTCCGTCCTCCCGCTGGGTGAGGAACTACATGTCGAATATGAATAATGCGCCTTTTAAAGGTGGATCTTCTCGTCGAGGGAGTGTTTTGAAGGAAACACAAGGCCAGCAGGAGCATCAAGACAATGAGCTGTTAATTAATGTTGGAGGTGAGAGGTAAAAATATTGATACTCGTTTGAGCCAATATGTGTCCAAACTGTCAGTACGATAAGCATCGCTGTGACTCCAGCGTCATTAAACTTGTTTGGTGTCACGTTCAGAAACACTCAGGACGTCTGCTGTGACTTCACATGCAAAGTGTTTTGAAACATTTCACTGCTTACTCACTGAACTGGGCGATAAATTTGCAATGTTAGAGGAAAATATTGAATATCCAGCTGTTCACAGACAGGTCGGCTGGAGCAACATGCATTGATCTGATTGGAAGGCGAGAGGTGTTTGAGCATATACTGCCCAATGAAAGGAGCCGGTCTAAGCACTGCCTGCATCCCTGCATGGCGTAAAGATGCTAAATGAAAGCTGAATTCTGCTTATAAGCTTCATATCAAACACATGTTCCTGCTCTCTCTGGACAGATTCATGGTCCACTAACAGGTGATTGGTTTGAGGGTTGCTGGTGCCACCTTAGCCACAGAATGCTGAGTCAGTTTGTACACTTAAGAGAAATGCTGAGTCATGGTCTGCACTTGGCTTCACATGGTAGGAATAATCCTAAACAGAGCACAAAGTTAAAGGTGGCTCGCGACCTTGTGAAGCATCCGTTCAGCGCAGATGCTGCAGTGGAGGGACGTCTTGCTTGACATAACTCTTCCTCTCTGACTGTTCCTCTTCCTCTTAACTTGCCATTAATTCTCTCCTTTATTGCATTTCCATGCCCAGCCTACCTCTCCCTCCTCAATCCTTCCCTCCCTCCTCCTCTAAATCAATCCTTGACCCGTCCATCAATCTGTCCTCCCAACGTCCCCCCCCCACCCTCTGAGTACCTCTCCCCCCTAAATCTCACTTCCACGTGTCTCCCTGCTCCACTTGTTCCCCCTCTTTGTCTTTTGTCTCCGGACAGAGAAGTGTGTGCATTTGAGGGAGTTTAATGTCCGCCCAAGTAATAAATTCTGGAGCAGCCAGCTAATAAATTATTCAATTAGAGGGCAGTTGAGCAAAAGAGAGAGAAGGGGAGGAAGGAGGGGTGAGACAGGTGAGGGTGACGCATTAAGCTGAGGAATTAGAGGAGATAGAGGATAAAGGGTTAAGAAAGACGCAACTGCAGACATGAAATAAAGAGCATGATTTGCTCGCCTGGCGGTAACAGGTGATGTGACCTCACTGGTAAATTGCACTGAAAGTTGAAGCTCTTCTCTGTTTGTCTGCCTGCTCAGGTGCGACTGTCTGGTTCGAAAACACAACAAAGGAAGCTCAGAGGCCGGCGTCACACTGACATTTCAGACCGCTCTTAATTCTGCTGTTGGGTTACACTTTGATCAAAATAAACACTGACTCATATCAAGCTTAACGAGTTCGCCACCCGATCCTCGGGCTAACGCTGAAGTAAGACCTTTGTTTCCATGGCAACAGCCAGTGACACCTGCTGACCGGCAGCACCGAAAGACGAAAAAAAGGTAGAGAAAAAGAAGAAAACGTGGCTGATTATTTGTTGTTTGCTGCCGTGTTGTGCAGCAAATAATGAGACGGGAGAGTCACATGGAGAAGCTCAGGGTCGCTGCTCGGCTGCAGGTTTCTCTGCACTGAGCTTCACTCAGGTGCGACGCTGCTGCTTTATGTGCTGCTCCGCTCTTTGCTGAGTTTTCCCTGTAAAATGTCCTCTTAACTGTTGACGTTTTGCAGAATGCAAACATTTCCAGCTGGAGTGAACAGAGCTGAGCGGTCTCAGGTGTCCTTCCCTTCCCAGGGCACCTGGAAGCGTTCCCAGGCCGGATGAGACACCTGTAATCCCTCCAGGTGTCTGACCCAGGGTCTCCTCCGCCTTGGAGCCGCATCCGAGAAGCGTCCTGATCACATGGATTACCTCAACTGGCTCGTCTCAATCCAAAGGAGCAGCTGCACCTTTCCGACCTCGTTCTGGACGTGAACTGAATCATTTCCATCTCATTCCTTCGGTCACTAACAAACTAACTAATTATGATTTTGTCCATTTCCAACAAAGCAGGAAGTCAGGCGACGTTGTTATAGAGCTACAGTCTGCAGAGGGATGCACGACAGTCAGAGTCAGTTTCTTTGATCCAAACAAATGTCCCCTAACCTTAACGAAGCATTAACTTTACCAGAATGTGCCTGACGTTTTCAGTAAAAGATCATAAAACTGATTCATTTCCAAGGTTTTTTTTTTGAACACCACTAAAAACAACAGAGTTGTTCTGTCAATAAGATAATAATTTGTGGTTGGTGGTTTGCCAAAGACACGGACAAACAACATATTTTGTCTTGTATTGTGGGGGATTTGTTGTCTGAGTACCATGCCCTCAGACTGGAAAGTGCTAATCCTCCATCCAGCCTGCTTCACGCTCTTCCACAAACCACCCGGGCGTGCTCTGGACGTCACGGTACAATAACCATGACCTCAATGTACTTATCATCTTTGTCCCGCAAAGAATCCCTGTCAAAATGTGGCGAAATCCTTGGGACTAAACCTCCGTTTCCACTATTTACAGCCGACACTAAACACAGATAATCTTGTTTAAACCATATTTAAGCTGAGTTGTGGTAAATCAGTGTGGAACCTCAGCAGGTACACTATTGGAAGAGTAAATTTTGGTTCCTTTGTTGTGCCTTGTTCATTGTTTTTCCCCTTCTAACCGGCCCCATAGGCACCTCCCGTATTGAGATTCTGCAGCCGTTCCCTCCTTTTCAATTTTTCATACACTGCTAACAAAACCAGTCTGAGCTGCTTTTCGTATAAATTTCTAGAAATTACCATGAGAACACACTGCGCTGCTTAAGATCTCTCCAGCTGTGACGGGTTTCTCCAGGTTATTTGTTCACTATCTCAAAGTGATGCTTCTGCTTTGTGTGTCGCGCTCGGGCTCTCACAGGGCTGCGTTTCCCTGCACAGCCGAGCCCGTCGACGGGGGGAAGAGGAGAGCGTGGAAAAATGGAGTCGAAGCGAGAGAGCGGAGCTGATAGGCAGTTAGAAGACAGCACGGCGGTAAGACAGAGAGGCTGCACGGAGGGGTGGGTTCAGGCAATCTGCGAGAGGTCACACCTCCATCCCCCCCGCTCAGCTCTCTAAAGATGGACGCACGAGCCGGGAGACGGATGGAGAGGCATCGGTAAGCGAGTGTGACAACGCTCACGCCGTCTCTCTGTGTCTCAGTGGCTCCAGAGTGGCTCATCTGTCAGGTGCAATCTGTGATGTGTTTGATTGTGTGTTTATGTGTGAGTACGTGTTTGGATGCGTGTGTGTACACATGTGCACAGGTGACTATTAGGGGCTGTGTGTGTGTGTGTGTGTGTGTGTGTGTGTGTGCCGGCTCATGCAGGCTGATGTATTGAGCTGTTATGAGTCCTTGGTTTGACACGACGTCCGGCCTCAATTTTCACCCTCTAGCTTTGGCGTCCATCACTGCAATGTCCTCTATTTGTGAGCGTTTGGGTGGCGGCAATGTGAGACGCGCTTCTGTAATATTTGTGTGTCTGTTTGCGATAGCCAAGGTGGAATGAGGGCAGCGAGGAGGAGGAGGAGGAGGAGGAGGAGGAGGAGGAGCTGACAGCAGCTTGACGGAGAAAAAACATATCTGGAGGTGTGAGACGACTTAAAGGTTTTTCTGAAGTCATTTCGAAGCACCCCGCGTGGACGCTCCATCTCGTGGCCACACCTCTGCGGCCATTTTGTGTCTCGCTGTGTAATCAGAGTGAACCTCAGGCGCAGTGTGGAGCGTGTCCGTCCAGGAGCCGGAGGACGGAATCACAGCGAAATGTTTGAGGCCGTTATCGGTGTTAGTGAGACGTGTTTGACAAGTCGACTCAAAGGAAGGTCTGTTGAAACAAACAACCCTTTCAGACTGAATAATAATAATCTTATATCTTATCTTATCTTATCTTATCTTATCTTATCTTATCTTATCTTATCTTATCTTATCTTATCTTATCTAAACAAGCGCATGCATGAAGTAATCCATCCCTCTGCTATCACCAGTCAACAGGTGTCCAGCATCGCATGCAGCAGCTTCTCCAACATGGCGAGCGGCTCAGAACGTGGCCGCTCGCCGCACGCCGATCTGTCGCACGCTGATCTGTGCCTCGCTCAGCTCTGCAGCTCCTGGGCTCGCTCGACCGCGGCGGCGTTGCACACATGACATGAAAGCACACGCCTGCACACCTGCCGCATTTCCATTGCGAGAGGGTGTTAAATCTATGCGAGCAGACCGAGCTCGTTGAATTTGCAGAGCGAGGCTGAGCACAGAATACGGTTTGACTTGCAGAAAATCTTTGTGTGTGTGTGTGTGTGTGCGTGTGTGTGCGTGTGTGTGCGTTTCAGAGAGATATCTGACTGGGGAATATTTGCAGTTTGTACCGAGCTCATATCTTTCAGTCGCTCCTTTATGAAGCAAAACTGATGCAACGATATACCACCCCTCACAGACGGGTATTGTCACCCATGATCAAAAGCCTGCCTCTCTCTCCTTCTTTTAACTACCTCTTTCTTTCCTCCCTCCTCCTCCTCTTCTCCCTTTGTGTCTCTCCGCTGTGTTCCTCTTCTTCTATTTCTCTCACATTGATTCAGTTTATCCCTTTCACTTTTCTCTCTCCCACCCTCTCCTTCTCGAACCCTCCCACTGCCCCCACCTCGGTGAGTAATGGTAATCTCCCTGTGGTATAGTGTTGTCAGACTTTGATCAAAGGCCAGCCGCTCTCTTTCACTCTGCCTCTCTCAGACCTCTTTCACTAACACCCTGTGGACTTAATGAGTGCTGTGGGCCTTGTTTGATAGACTGCTGCACCTACATTTACAGATACTACCCCGCCGCATGTTCACAGGTGACATGACTGCGCACACTGAGCCTGCATGGAGGAAATGATGCAAGGTAAAATGCTGACTTTACTCTCAAAGAGAATGAGGCAACAATTAGCGCTCGCTTGCTGCAGTAATGAAAGATGATGCAGCCCGGCGTCGTCGTCGTCCTCTGCTGTCCTCCAGACGCCTCATCTCGCTGCTGTAGCACAGCGTGCGAGGCGATACCTGGACTTGTTTTTGAACCGAACCCTGACCTGCTCACAAATTCAGAACATTGGGAATCGCATCAGACCGGAGAAACCCTGCGCAGGCTTTGATTATATACCGTACACAGCCATGTTCGGGCTGTCTGAGCTGATTCTGCAGGTGTCTGGGGGTTTTCAAGAAATTGCAAACTGTATTACAATTCTCCATGAGGCTATTTGTACACTGAGTTCATGAATGCACACCCAAACTGGCATGCCGATATGGAGCAAACCTGCTCTATAGCACACCAACGCGAATGTTTTGACTGGAGGCTCATGAATATGCTCAGGCACGGACTCACTAACAGAATATTCATTTGAAAAACCTTTGATAAATATCCTGGAGTAAGTGAGGTTCAGGGATATTAATCTTCTCTGATTGTCTTTGAAAATCAGTTTCTGGGATGGATTTCCCGTCAAAAACAAGATGTAAATTGTTCATATTTGCAAACCTAAACAGAGAACAAACAAACTTAATTTCTAAGAATCAGTTTTTGATTATTCTACTCTTAGTTTATTACTTCTTTTTATATTTTTCTCTTGCTCAACCTCGCACCTCTTTAGGCTCTTGTATGTTCACGCCTGCTCATTGTTTGCTGCATACAGCTGCAGTCTTCCCCTCGCTCTCACCTCTTACATGATTTTCTTGCAATACTGCAATAACTTAACCCGGTCTTGTATTTCTTCAAATGGAATAATCTTTTATTATCAGCATATCTGGTCTGAGATCAGCCGTGTATTTTATGCAAACTGCCATGCAATAGCACAAAACCACAGTATTGTATTATCCACATCTGACTCATGTGTCCATTGTGAAACTGAGCCGTCCTTCACATGATAATTTTATTTTTTACTCTTTTTGTAAATAATGTACATATATATGATTGATTTCATTGAGTTTTATTTGTTTGCTTTTGTCTATTTGTTCTCTTTCCCTTTTTTTTGACTCATGCTGTCTGAAACAGCGAAATTTCCCCAACATGGGATCAATCAAGTTTTATCTTATCTTATCTTATCTTATCTTATCTTATCTTATCTTATCTTATCTTATCTTATCTTATCTTATCTTTTCAACCTGACAGCAGTCTGACAAAAACACCTTCTCATTTCAGAGATTTGAAACACTCAGTGAAGTTATTTGTTCTACCTCCGCTGCATCTGTTCATCTCTTCTTCAGCTCTCACCTCTCAGCTGCTGTTCCACATCTGTCCACCGAGTGCCCTCATTCTGCTCCACCTCCGGCCTCACCTGCCCCCCCCCCGACACACCTGTGCCTCACTCCCACCTCAAGCCCAACACATAAACCTCATGCTTGGCCTCACTTGTTCTCTTCAGCCTCGCTTTCTTGAACTTGTTTGCCCGGTTTGGACAGTCTAGACGGGATAACGGCCTCCAAATAAAAGCTACTTCACACTAATCATCCTTTCTTTGGTCTGCTTTCGAGTTCACATCGACCTTCTCCAACCTCAAATCAATATTTTAAGACCAAATAAAAGGAATTATGTGTTTCTCTGGATCTGTCTATGTCTGAAATCATCTGTAAGTAGACGCTCCTACATTAAAACATGTGGTTAAACTATCGGTGTGTATGTTTAGCCTCGATCAATAAGTGACGTGTTTTGATTCAGTACTACATTGTGATGCATTCACGTGTTTGAAATACTGCGTTTTGAAGTAAATCATCACATTTCAATTATTTCTGCCCAAAGGAGTCACTCTACGCTTTATCAGCATGACTCACAGCCCAAACTACTACTTTTCATCAATCTATCCCCGAGATGTAAGCGTGTATTGATTTGCCAGAGGTGGCTGACGCACTGAATGCTGTTAACACACACACACACACACACACACACACACACACACACACACACTATATATATATATATATATATATATATATATATATATATATACCCGATTTCCAGCTGTGATTTGAACAGGATTTCCTTTCAGGGTTCTCTAAGAAATTGGGTTTCTTTCTCTCTTTGTTTCCTGCTTCTTTCCTCCTTTCTTCTATGTGTGTGTCTCTTTTCAGTGAGAGAAGTCAATTACTGTTGACACTGAAAAGACCAGACAAACAAAACCCTGAACTGTTGTTTGTTTTCTCTAGTTAGATTCTATCAAACCAGTTTCTTACTCTGAGACAGAGACGCCTTCTTCTGTGCCAACGGGAAAATGATTCACATCATCAACCAGCTGTGTGTGTGTGTGTGTGTGTGTGTGTGTGTGTGTGTGTGTGTGTGTGTGTGTGTGTGTGTGTGTGTGTGTGTGCGATTGTGTGTCTGGCATAGAAATGACACATCAAAGGTGGTAAATTACATTAGCAATTCCCTCCTTATTTCTCTTTTATTTCTTTTCAAAGGAGAGACCTAAAAAAAGAGGGATGTTCGGTGAATACAGCAGCACATTTTCATCTGCTCCTTCCTTTTTCTCGTGCTGTCACCGTGCACAGCGCTGAATGAGAAAGCTCTCTATGCCACCCCGTGTGTGGATCCTGAGTGTTGTATTTCGCTCCAGTCCATGTGATTCATGGCGTATTTCTGAGCTCCTCCGCGTCAGTTCGACGTCACGCTCACCTTGGCGTCAGCCTCCGACAAAAGCTGCTCTCCAGCACCAACAAAGCAGATAACATCGTTAACATCAGACTGGATAAGGTCAACATTCATGCATCGGTACAGAAAGACATGGCTGTGACAGGAAGTACAATGAATTCTTTAAAAAGTGAGTAAATCTCCAAACAGCCAAGTTTACCATGAACACAGGATGCAGGGGGAGGCAGCCAGCCTGGCTCTGCCTACCAGCAGCTCCAACCCTGACTTAACTGGTCAATGTGTATACTGTTAGTGTAATCCGTATACACACAGAAATGTTCATTTATTTATTTATTGTTCATTTATTATTCATATTATTTTAATTTTCCAATCAGCTGTGGCTCGGAGTGGTGGTCCACTTATCAGAAGCTCGCTGGTTTGATCCCTGGCCCCTGCAGTCTATGTGAGGAAGGATCCTTTGACACTGAACCACAAATTGCTCCCGATGCATCATGATGTAAAGTGTGTCAGTCACAGTAAAAGCACAATATGTAATAGGTTGATTTTATCAGACAACTGATTATTGATGGCAGTGGAATAATCAATGAAAACAGCCACATGGGCTTAAAACAAGGGAATTCATGTATAAATAAGTCATCATTTTGAATATAAATGTCATATATTGAAAGGTTCACATGGTTAAAAACTTTGTGAAAGGTATAAAGATATTTACCTGCATTAAGAGTTGATCTACCTGTTGAGCCCTTCTTGGAAGATGATGCTTGTGATTGATTAGCTATGCCTGCAGAGATCAGCAGGGGGAGCTCTCGCCGCAATGCCTCATTCACACTAAAGCAGCCAAAGAGGAAGACGCATGTCCGGGTATTTTTATCCTTTTCAGGCACAAAATGAGTATTTTTGCTGTGAAACTTTTGAATATGTTTGCTGAGTTGTTTTGTGTGCGTTTTGTTAAGATGCTGCTGAAATGTTGAGTGTTTTCGACGTGTTATTTCGATGTTTAGAGTCTTAATTGGTTCCCTGTTAGCCGCTAGCTAAACTCCTTCCGCCAGTGGCCGAATGGACATCGACAAAAGAGCTAATTATGGTTCAACAAACAGCAGGTAAGTTACAGCTTCACAAAACAGACGTAAGCAAAGACAGATAAAAGCAAAGAGACAGTTACGAGGCACAGGACGACAGTAAGACTGAGGTCAAGCAACAGCTCAGTTTGACAGCATACAAACTGTACGTTGACAGACATTTGTCGGATGATGAGGACATCCAAGCTGGTGTCAGTGAGCCATGTCCTTAACTGTCTGGAGACGGACCTGGACGATCCCTGATGTGGACTGCTACAGCGTCCTGTTCATGTGCTGCTTTAACGGAAGAGACAGATGGACTGAAAGCAGTTTTTCTTGGTGGGATAAAGCACTTTCCTCCTGTGACTCCTCTTGTGATCTGATTTGTTCGTACTCATCGCCTAACAAAGCAGCTGAGCGGAGGAGGAGCCGTGCAGCGAATCGTCTCATAGACGAGACGCACACCGACGTGCGTGAGCAGCTCAAATGGTTGTATTTTGTGTGAAAATTTTCTGGTGAAAACTGGTTTACGTAATGAGTCTATTGGCCAGTTTTAGCGGGATTTACGTGCTGGAACGACTTTTTGACAAACATCAGCATGTCCAGCTATCACACAGATGATAATGGATGAAGGTTTTGGGACAGGAAATGGACAAGCTAACCGTTGCACCAGGCTCGTGCTTCATGTTGCATCTAAATGCTAACAGCCCACAAACACTCCGGATGGGACACGGTGCCCTTCCACTGATCTACTTTCCTCACAGTAAACCAGCCTTTGCAGCTCTGTTTGCCTTTCGTGTCCTACAAACCTGTCATTCACCATCATTGCCAAAGTCACATCGATATCACATGTCTTCTCTCCTCTGCAGCCGTATCCGTGTAACCTCGCCGTCCTCCCACTCTCGTTATATGAAGCAGTGCCCGGTGGGAGTGTTGCAGCACAACCTTCATCCTCCATCGAGGACTGATTTCCGTCAGCAGACAGAAGCCTCGTTGCTTCCCGCACAGACCCACAGCGTTACGCACAGGTCTGTACATCCGTACGGTCGTATGCCCGTTATGTGTGGCTGCATCAGGGTAAAGCAGACTGTGTGACTGCTGTCCAATACATCAACATCAGCATTTTGATGAAAAGGTGTGCAGTTAGCACAGTTATTTTATTGTTAAATGCAAGAACAATGTAGCAAAAATCAAATAATGTTAAGTTTTGTGGCCATATAAGCTCATTTATAATTCTTTCTGGATGATTGTTGCGTACGTTTTCATACAGCTACAGCAGGGAAACGTGTTTACCTGTGTTTACCTGCTGTGTGTCCTCTTGGTAACAGTCACTATGGTGAACCAAACTTTTGAGGAGAGCTGTCTTTATTCTGATCATTTTGTTTTGGAGGTCAGTGATGATTCAGATATTTCATATTGTGCCGGACTGAGATTCTCACGGACGGCAGCAGATCATAAAGCTTTCGCTGATGTCCTCTCTGGTCTCAGATGGAGTCGCTGAAAGGTTTTCTCAACGACAGGCTTGTAACTTAATAAGGTCGCAGGGTTGAACTTGTTTGTCCTTTCAAACTGTCCTCGAGTGAGACA